>NC_133659.1:89371383-89671383 GCF_037893015.1 Macrotis lagotis
GCTCCATATGGAAGTGAGTGCCTGGGACTCCCTATGAATGGAAGGAGAAAGGTACTAAGCAAACGAGAGACATGTTGAAAAGTCCCCCGGGGTGAAGGGAATGAGAGTTTGTAATTGTATTTGCTATTGAATAATTCAATATACATTTATTATATGTCTATTCTGCATAAAGCATATCTCTAATAGTCTGTCTTTAACAGTTTGTGATCTTGTAGGAGATAGAAGAAAAAGGGGGAAGAGTGTGGCTTCATGAGTTGGCATAGCTAGTAGATACTGATTAATATGATAACTCATCTGAACTCATCTTTTTTTTAGGTTTACTCATTTCTAGTTAATGGTACCACCATCATTCCAATCACCCCCATCTAAAATCTCAAATGAATTTTGAAATTGTTCCTTTTCCTCAGTCCTCACTCTCAATCCAGTCTGCTTTCACATCTCTCCCATTCATTCCATTTTGTTTACTCATATAGTCTCTAGCTTAGTTTAGATCCTCACCATATTCTAGCTATACTATAGCAAAGGTCTCTTAAATTATTCTTTTGGTCTGCAGTTCACCCCTTCTCCAATACATCTTTTAAATAGCTGGAAAATTGGTATTCTTAAAGCACAAATCTTATCATGACACATCCCCATCCTCATCATATACAAAACTCCAATCCTTTTGGTGGTTCTCTATAGTATTCAGAATGCTCATCCTCTTATTTAAAATCCTTCACAATTTCATTCCCACCTCCCTTCTGAATCTTATTTCATATTATGCCCTTTTATATCTTCTCTCATCTGGCCTGCTAGTTATTCTCCATAAAAAGTAATTTATGCTTTTGCACAATGGTCTCCATATCTTAATTGTGCAGTCTCTTTACTTTGAAATTACTTTTTGTTGCTTTGTATTTAATTTGCTTTTTCTTTTAGTGTACATTTACATTCCCCCAAGAGACTATGCAACAAACCAAAATATTATGTGTATTAACACAATGTATATTAATAACAACATTGGGAGATGATCAACCTTGATGGGAGCAGCTCCTCTCAGAGGTTCAGAGAACTAGTACAACTGTATTAGACCCGCTATAGACAATGTTATCCGCACCCAGAGGAAGAAGAACAAAACAAAACAAAACAAAATATCCTTTCAGAATCTGATGAGCACTTTATAAAAATTATCTTTTATGTATCTCTTTCTCTAAATCCTAATTCCTCATACTGAAAATGTTTATCATGTAAACATGTTTGAACACAAGTATGTATGTACAATGCTAACCTGACTACCGACAGAGGGGGGGGGGAAAGGAGGGTTGAAGGAAATTTTGCAACTTAAAAATATACATATATATATATATATATATATATATATATGAATAAAAATAAATTTAAAAATACTATGCAATAGTGAACATAATGTTCCTGTCTTTTCCCAGTGATTTGTAAATAATGGGTGTTTAGTAAATTTTTTAACTTGAATTCATTTGAATTGAATTAAATCATCCTTGGCTTGCAATAATCTTAGTTCAGATACTTTGGAAGTAAAACATGCTATTTAAATAGAAATTATTATCATCAGGAATAATAAATAACCATAAAAATTAATGCAAACAACAAATATAATTTTTCAGGTTTTTGAAAATTCACTTTTAGTAATATATTGTATTTCTGTTATGCTGTGATGATCAATTCTACAATGCACTCCATGACTGGGATCTTTCAGATATTTGTTTGTTCAATAGAAAAACATTCAATGAAGTGAATGAACTTTTAACTTTTCATTTCCTGATTGCCATAGAATTCAAGAAATTTCAATAAGATGACCTGTTAGGTCACAGATAGAAATCATTTCAACTGAGACATATTCTGTTGAAAAGACTTAGTGGTACAGATGAGAATTCAAAGGTGGGTGTAGGCAGGAGAGGGACCAACTCAATCTTTACAGATACCTAGCCTATTCCACTTTTGAATAACTCCAATGAAATTTAAACTCAAACTGTTATCTTCAAATCTAAATTTATCTCTTTGAAGATTTTCTCGGTTGTTCCTTCTGACATTTAGTCGAAAAAGAAAAAACTCTAAATCCTCTTTTAAGATATCCATTATAGCTTTGCTTTAGTCTTCTTTCTTCCAGGCTAAGAATACCTTGTTTCTTCAACTGAAATTCATTTGCACAACAATGGAGACTATTGCTCTCACATTTCTGGTTGCCTTCCTCTACTTATTTTCTACTTTATCAAGCATCCTCATAATATAGTACTCAGAATTGAACCAAATACTCCTGATATGTTCTAACCAGGATATTTCTATGTAAATCTCTTAGATCAACATTTGTCAAAGCATTATTTACTATGTTTCTAATTTGAGAATTAGATGGCCTATTCTAGCTTAAAATCATATGATAACCCAAGGGTTTAGAAACATATTCATTCTTAAACCTCAGTTACACATAATTCTATATGAATGGGAGACTTTGGCATTTCTAGTGGAATGCTGTATATGATTTCTTAAGTGGGTCAAGAAAGACAATCGCTTCAAGTATAAATTTGTATTATTTTCTGTGGTTTCAAAAAGCACTGGTATATATCATTGTTCATTACACAGTTTAATGGATTTTATTTGAAAACCTGAACAAATGGCTATGTTGTGGATGAAAATGGAATCTTTGTGTTTACTTAGCAGCCCAAAGTATTAGTTTTGCCAAGCATCATAAAACATTAGTAAGTAAGAGAAGACTGTGGTAGCTTTCAAGCTGGTTACATTATTTCCTAATCATGTTAAATTCACATATAGGTTGCTTAACTCTATACAAACTGAATAATAATTATAATAAAAATAATAATAACAATAATGATAATGTATTTTCTTAAATGTACAGCAAAATGAAGAAGGGAACCAATTCTAAACCTTTAGCATAATGAAAAATTATGCCTGGCTTTAATATTCTTTTGCTTGTGCTCTAGTAATTACATTCATTAAAGTTTTAATTCCCAGCAATATTGCCTAGATAAAATTAAGTAAACATCTCCTGTTAGTATCTGTTTATATACTCAGAATTATTTGCCTTTTCCTCTCCATTTATTGCAATCTACATTCAATTATAATTACTTTTCCTGTCTAATGCTTATACACATTTTAGTAATGCTGCATGATGCATTGCAAAAATCATATATATGGCTGCTAGAAGATATGAAGGGTATGTTTCATGTGAAAATAAGGAATGTGCTTATATAATGCTCATAAAAATTCTGAGATTTCATTTTGAATAAAATATTTTATTTAGTTAGTTAATTAGTTTACTTTTTAATTAAAATTCTTTGAGATGGCCTACTAATAAAGTAAGAAGCTATTACAGCCAAAAATTTAGAAAACCTGGTAGAAGGCATATTTTACTTTTTAAAAATAAAAAATATAGATTCAGACTACAGACAATCATAACTAATATTTTCCAGAACCAAAAATTCACTTTGTTTTGAGTCCCGTTAGTGACCCATTAACAAAACTGATTAGACAGAAAAAAATGATAAAATTTTCTACAGTTGACCATCTCGGGCTTGAAGAGGAATGGGATGTGGAAGAAGAAAAAAAGAATTGAAGCTATAAAATCCCTACAACTTTAGCTTTCAGGGAAGGTGGGCTGGAAAGACTGAGAGACAAAAAGAGATGACAGAACAGGAAGCATCAAAGTGAGAAGGCAAGCCAGTGAAAAAAGGAGACAATAACCACTGACATTTGGAAAATCTTTTAAAGTTTGCAAAGAGCTTTGAATAATCTCTTTTGATCTTTTTTTAGGCACTACAATTGTTATTCTCCTTATATTATTAATGAGGAAACTAAGACCCAGATAATTTAAATGACTTCCTCTCTGAGGTTCAGAAAGATTAACTTTCTCAAGTTGACATAACTGGTAGGTATGAAAGGCAGGATGCAAATCCATTTCTCCTTGACTTCATGTATAGATTTGTTACCACTATTTCCTGAGTGGAGAGATTAGTCTAAATTAAGGGAGAAAAAAATTATCTTGTGGATTTATTTTATTCAACACAATTGATTATTTTTCTGGAGCGTACCTATTATCAACATAAGAGATATTAGATTGGATTATATAAAAAGAAACAAATATGAAAAAGCAAAACCATGGATGGTCAGTTCTGAGCAAGTGGAAAGCTCCTGCTTCCTGGGATTCTGGTATATGAATCTTCTGGTAAACTGGATCTAATACATTTTACAGTCCTTGTTTGTCTAAACATCATTAATATACTCGGCCTAGAGGGAGAATTTATTGAGACATAAGGACAGCAAAAATGATAATCAAAAATTATGCTATGTACTTAGGGATTATAAACTCAAGTGGACTCCCTGATTGTTTAAGATTGTTCTCATGTTGGTTTTGTAGCAGTATTTATTAAGAGGTATAGATAATTATTCATCTTCATGTTAATGAAAGGGAGGCTCAACCAAAACTAAAGAGACTAAAGACTACAGATCATGGAGAACCTCCCTTTAACCATTATTTTAAATATCTTCTCCCACTCATCTTTCACAAATTCTTCTCATTAACAAATGCTGATTTAATATTCACCCATTTCTGGACTTGGAAATTATAATGACAAGATCAAGAGAGAAGAGACAAGCAGTATTTATGAAAAGGAGAAATGAGTAATCTGAATTATTTACAAACTGGACTACTTTTGGTAAACTAAGATTTCATCACTTTTGGTATTACTAGTCAATCATTTATTTAACAAATATTTATTTAGGTCCTATTAGCACACAATAATGTGTATATATAAATAGTACTGAGATAAAATGAAATATCTCTAAGATATTTTAGGCCTATAAAATAATGGTTATCCATCAGGAGAGATAAAAGAATAAATACTGAAATTTTAGCTAAAATTTTTGATTGAAATATTCCTATCAAAAGTCTCAGAGGAACCCAACTCTATTACAAGATTGAAAAGACCACTTAATATAACAATGATCAATAAGACATAAGAGAAAGACCAGTATGTTGGTATATCTAACCCAAGACTTAATAGGAAAACTGTCTGAAGGTTATCTGTACTCTGAGAGCAAGAAGAGATAAGTTAAGTTCATGCAATTAGAGCTTGAAAAACTAGAGGAGCTCAGTGAGAATGTGCAAGGAAATTTTGAAGTAAACCCAATTTCAAATAAACTGAAACTTGATAATGTGGGTATTCTGAGTCAGCTCCAGCAATGGGATTCAAGTAGATAGGACTCAGGGAATGCAGAAGCAAGTGGCTTCAATTTTCATCTAGAAAGAATTTCTACATCAGTGGGGTTCAGACTCCAGAGGTGACAGGATTAAGCAGAACCTGCCTACTATATTCAGGAGTGCAGAAATGAATAGATTTTGATACAAAGTCATAGTCCAGGAAGTAAGTTAGAATTTTGAGTAAATAAATAAAATATAGTAAAAATATGGTAGAAAATAAAGTAAATATCAATATATTAAATATATATTACAAAGAAATGCTATAAAGAGAAGATCTAACAAACTCATAAAAAAAATAAAAACCCCATAAGTAATTGAAGAAACTCACACAAAAGAATTGACTGCAAGTACCCCAGGACTGGATGAAGGAAACAAAAATTTTAAAAAATGAAATTTGAGACTTCCGGCCAAGATCGCAGAGAGGAGACAGGCACAGTTCTAAAGTCTCCTGATCTTTCCCCATCTATCATATGAAATAAACCTCTTAACAGAAATCTGACCCACAAAACCCAGAAAGAAAAGCCAGGAGAAAGAACATCTACCTCAGGATTTGTCTCCCTCAGCAGCATTGGATAAATTCATGTGGGTGAGTCAGGGTGCAGAGGGCAGATCAACCATGGATCAGCCAGATTAGCAGCTGAATTGGAGCCAGGGTGTCTGAGGGCCCGAGAGCTGGACCTGGGAGATCAGCTGTGGGGCTAGACTGCTCAGTGAGTAAAGCCTCGGGATTCCCAAGCCCCTGTGAACAAGCCCCTCCCCAACTCAAGGTCTTAGCAAAATGAAGAAGGGTCAGCAGAAAGGTGGATCCATAGACAAATTCTTGGAAGGGAAAGACCCTAACTCACAGAGACCTAGAAGCTCTGAGGAGAATACGATCTGATCTTCAGCACAGAAAGACTTCCTTGAAGAAATAAGGAAGGAGTTTAAAAATCAACTGGAAAATTTGGGAGAGACAATTAATACAGTGCAACAAGAAAACAAATCCTTAGAAAATACAATTGGACAAATATAAAATGAGAATAAATCTCTCAGATCCTCAATTGGGAAAATGCAAAAAGAAAATCACTCTCTCAAAACCTCAATTGGTCAAATGGAAAGCTCTTTCAAAAGTAGAACTGACCAATTGGAAAAGGAGTTGCAAAAGGTTAATGAAGAAAACTCTCTAAAAAAAGAATAGAGCCTGCCAAAACTAATGATTCCATGAGACAGCAAGAGCTAGTTAAACAAAAAACAAAAATTAGAAAAAATAGAAGAAAATGTAAAATACCTCATCAGCAAAACCACTGACCTTGAGAATAAGTCAAGGAGTGGCAACCTGAGAATTATTGAACTTCCTGAAAACATTGAAGAGAAAAAAAAAAGCCTGGACTTAGTGATGGAAAACTGCCCTGATATCATGGAAACAGAGGGCAAAGTAGTTATTGAAAGAATACATCGATTGCCTCCAGAAAAAAAGATCCTAAAATGAAAACACCAAGGAATGTTGTGGCCAAACTCCAGAACTATCAGATAAAAGAGAAAATCCTGCAAGCAGTCAGAAAGAAACAATTTAAATATCAAGGAGCCACAGTAAGGAATATGGAGGACCTGGCTGCATCAACAGTAAGGGATCGAAGGGCCTGGAATGAGATATTTCAAAGAGCAAGGGAGCTTGGAATGCATCCAAGAATCCACTATCCTGCAAAGCTGAGCCTTCTCTTCCAGGGAAGAGGATGGAAATTTAACAAAATGGAAGAATTCCAAAAATTCCTGATGGAAAGACCAGAGCTAAATAGAAAATCTGGACATCAAACAGGAGGTTCAAGAGACACATGAAAAGGTTAAAAAAGAGGGGGGGGCACAGTAAAAGAAAAAAAACTGCTATCCAATAAGTTGAAACTGGCTATATTCCAGCATGGGGAAGAAGATTCTCATAAATTTTGATAATTATAACTCTAACAGAGAGAATATACCTAGCCAGAAGTGATGGACATTCATGACATATCCATGAGACTACTATCCAATGAGATGTAACTGGCTTTAACCCCACTTGGGAGAAAGACTATAATAACTCTCAAGAATTTTAACTCTATTAGATAGAATGTACTTAGATGGAAGTGACAGATACTCAGAATTTTCTATGACTCAGATAGAATGATCTAAAAAACACTACCTCCTTACAAAGGGGGACAGGAAAGAGAGAGGAGAAGGGAGGGAATTGAATGGGGTTCATCCCATTACACTAAGAGGTACTAAATACCTATGGTAATATAGGGGAAGAAGGGAGGAGATGAGAAACATCTGAATCTTTTTCCCATTGGATTTGGCTTAAAGTCAACTTGCACATACTTAGTTAACTTAAAAAAACATGTAACCTTTCAAGTATTACAAAAGGGAAAAGGGGAGTGGGGACGGAGAAAGGGAGGCAGAGTGGGGAAAAAGGGGAACTAACAAAAGGAAGGGAAAGAAAAAAGGAAAAAGGGAAAGGGGAAAGAAAGGGGAGGGGTGATATAGGAGGGCAAACACATTGAAGGGGGTGGTATTCAGAAACAAAATACTGGGGAATACGGATAAAGGGGGGGAAAGGGGAAAAATACAAACAGAGGGAAGAAAGCATGGAGGGCAATAAAGAATTAGTAATCATAACTTTGAATGTGAATGGGATGAACTCTCCCTGAAAAGGTAAGCGAATAGTAGAATGGATTAAAAACCAGAATCCTACAATATGCTGCTTACAAGAAACTGATTTGAAGCAGAGAGATACATATAGAGTAAAGGTAAAAGGTTGGAGCAAAATATATTTTGCTTCAGCCGAATTAAAAAAAAAAAGCAGGGGTAGCAATCCTTATCTTAGACAAAGCAGCAACAAAAATAGATAGCATTAAAAGAGATAAGGAAGGAAACTTCATCCTCCTAAAAGGTACCATAGATAATAAAGTTATTTCAATACTGAATCTATATGCACCCAATGGAACAGCATCCAAATTCTTAGAGGAGAAGCTGAAAGAAGTACAGGAAGACATAGACAGCAAAACTCTACTAGTGGGAGACCTCAATCCCACTCTCTCAAATCTAGATAAATCAAATCATAAAATAAACAAGAAAGAAGTTAAGGAGGTAAATAGATTGTTAGAAAAACTAGATATGGTAGACTTATGGAGGAAATTGAATGCAGATAGAAAGTAATATACCTTTTTCTCTGCAGTACATGGGACTTATACAAAAATTGGCCATGTACTAGGACATAAAAACCTAATGATCAACTGCAAAAAGGCAGAAATAGTGAATCCATCTTTCACAGATCACAATGCAATAAAAGTCATATGCAATCTTGCTCCAAAGATATAATAGACCCAGAAACAATTGAAAACTGAATAACCTCATTTTAAAGAATGAGTGGACTAAAAAACAAATTATAGGAAGAATTAAGCATTTTACCTTAGATAATGATAATAATGAAACAACATACCAAAACCTATGAGATTCACTTGAAGCGGCCCTCAGGGGATATATTATAGCTTTAAATGCTTAAATGAATAAATTGGAGAAAGAGGAAATCAATGAACTAAACATGCAACTCAAAAAATTAGAGAAAGAACAAATTAAAACTCCCCAATTAAATACCAAAGAGAAATTCTAAAAATTAAAGGAGAAATTAATAAAATTGAAAGCAAAGAAACTATTGAATTAATAAATAAAACAAAAAGTTGGTATTATGAAAACCAACAAAATTGATAAACCTGTGCTCAATTTGATTAAAAAAAAGAAAGAAGAAAATCAAAATACTAGTATCATAAATGAGAAAGGTGAACTCACCACTAACGAGGAGAAAATTAAAGTAATAATTCGAAATTATTTTGCCCAACTCTATGCCAATAAATTTGATAATCTAAGGGAAATGCATGAATATTTACAAAAATATAAGTTGCCCAGGTTAAACGAAGAGGAGATTAAATACCTAAACAACCCTATCTCAGAAAAGAAATTCAACAAGCCATCATTGAACTCCCTAAGAAAAAATCTGCAGTGCCTGATGGATTCACAAGTGAATTCTAACAAACTTTAAGGAACAATTGGTTACAATTCTATATAAACTCTTTGGAAAAATAGGGAAAGATGGAACTCTGCCTAACTCTTTCTATGAAACAAATATGGTGGTGCTACCTAAACCAGGAAGAGTTAAAACAGAGAAAGAAAATGATAGACCTATCTCCCTGATGAATATAAATGCAAAAATCTTAAATAAAATCTTAGCAAAATGATTACAACAAGTTATCACTAGAATAATACATTATGATCAAGTAGGATTTATCCCAAGAATGCAGGGTTGGTTGAATATTAGGAAAACTGTTAGTATACTCAATTATATCAACAACAACCCTATCAGGAATCATATGATCATATCAATAGATGCTGAAAAAGCTTTTGACAAAATACAGCATCCATTCCTATTAAAAACACTAGAGAGTGTAGGAATAAATGGACTGTTCCTTAGAATAATTAGCAGTATCTATCTGAAACCATCAACAAGCATTATATTCAATGGGGAGAGGCTAGAGGCATTCCCAATAAGATTGGGGTGAAACAAGTGTGCCCATTATCACCATTACTATTCAATATTGTATTAGAAATGTTAGCTTCAGCAATTAGAGAAGAAAAAGAAATTGAATGAATTAGAATTGAGAAGGAAGAGACAAAACTCTCACTCTTTTCAGATGACATGATGGTCTACCCATAGAATCCCAAGAAATCATCCAAAAAACTACTGGAAACAATTAGCAACTTTAGCAAATTTGCAGGTTATAAAATAAACCCCCATAAATCCTCAACTTTACTATATATGTCTAGCAAGATACAACAGGAAGAGCTAGAAAGAGAAATCCCATTCATAATAACCTCAGACAATATAAAATACCTGGGTGTCTATTTGCCAAGACAGACTCAGAAACTTTTTGAAGACAAGTATAAAACACTTCTCACAACAAATAAAATCAGAATTAAGTAACTGGGTAAACATCAACTGCTCATAGACAGGTTGAGCTAATATAATAAAAATGAAAATTCTACCAAAAACTAAACTACCTGTTTAGTGCCCTACCAATCAAAATTCCAAAAAATTACTTTAATGAGTTAGAAAATATTGTAATTAAATTCATACGGAGAAATAAAAAGTCAAGAATTTCCAAGAGCTTAATGAAAAAAAGTGCAAAAGAAGGGGGCTTAGCCCTACCAGATCTAAAATTATATTATAAAGCATCAGTCATCAAATCTGTTTGGTATTGGCTAAGAAATAGATGGTGGACCAGTGGAATATACTAGGTGCAAAAGCAGGAAATGATTATAGTACTCTGCTGTTTGATAAACCCAAAGAATCCAGCTATTGGGATAAAAACTCCCTCTTTGATAAAAACTGCTGGTAAAAATTGGAAGTTAGTATGGAAGAAACTTAGATTAGACCAACACCTAACACCCTTTACCAAGATAAGATCCAAATTGTTACAGGACTTAGACATAAAAAAATACTATAAGCAAATTAGAAGTTCAAGGACTAGTTTACCTGTTAGATCTATGGAAGCAGTTTATGACTAAGGACGAGTTGGAGAACATCACCAAAAACCAACTAGATGATTTTGATTACATTAAATTAAAAAGCTTTTGCACAGATTAAACCACTGTAACCAAGATCAAAAGAAATGTAGTAAATTGCAAAACAATCTTTATAACTAATGATTCTGACAAAGGGCTCATTTCTAAATTATATGGAGAACTGAGTCATATTTTTAAAACAAAAAGCCATTCCCCATTTGACATATGGTCAAAGGATATGCAAAGGCAATTTACAGATGAAGAATCAAAGCAATCCATAGCCATATGAAAAAATTGCTCTAAATCATTTATTATTATAGAAATGCAAATTAAAGCTTTTTTTGAGGTACTACCTCACACCTCTCAGATTGTCCTATATGACCAGAAAGTCTAGTGATCTTTGTTGGAAGAGTTGTGGGAAATCTGGGACACTATTACACTGTCGGTGGAGCTGTGAACTCATCCAACCATTCTGGAGAGAAATTTGGAACTACACCCAAAGGGCAACAAAAAATGAGCATACCCTTTGACCCAGCAATACCACTACTGGGTCTATACCCTGAAGAGATGATAAAGAAGGGTAAAAACATCACTTGTACAAAAATCTTTATAGCAGCCCTGTTTGTGGTGGCAAAGAATTGAAAATCAAATAAATGTCCTTCAATTAGGGATGGACTTAGCAAACTGTGGTATATGTATGTCATGGAACAATATTGTTCTATTAGATACCAGGAGGGACAGGATTTCAGGGAAGCCTGGAGGGATTTGCATGAACTGATGCTGAGTGAGATGAGCAGAACCAGAAAAACACTCTATACCCTAACAGCAACATGGGGGTGATGTTCAACCTTGAAGGACTCGCTCATTCCATCAGTGCAACAATCAGAGACGATTTGGGGCTGTCTGCAAAGGAGAGTGGCATCTGTCGCCAGGTAACAAGCCATGGAGTTTGAACAAAGTTAAAGGACTATTCCCTTTAATTTAGAAAAAAAAAAACAGATATCTTATTGTCTGATCTTATTACCTCTTAAACTTCTTTTCTCTCCTTTAAGGATATGATTTCTCTCTCATCACACTCTATTTGGATCAATGTCCAACATGGAAACAAAGTAAAGACTGACGGGTTTCTTTTTGTGGGAGGGTGGGGGGAAGGAAGTAAGATTGGGGGGAAATTATAAGAAATCAAATAATATCTTTAATAAATACAAAATAATAACAAAAAAGATAAAAAAAAATTTGGGAAACCTGGCTTGTTATCTTTGTGGGAATCACATAAATTTCTGGTATTTATTAAAAATTCCAGCAGTTATGAGATGGATAGGCATCTTTTCTATGCAATGTAAGGATGGCATATTGGTGGGCAAATGTACAATCTGATTCAATAGCTGCCAAAAGTTTTAATGATCTCCTTGTTCTTTTAATAAATAAATATTCCTTCTTAAAAAAATAAAATAAAATAGATGACTCTCTGGATGGAGGGAGAAGGAATGGTATATTGGGAGATGGAGGCGACATAAAATTAAAAGATTTCAATAAAGATTTAAAATGTTTTTCTTAAAAAAAATGAAATTTGAGATCTGAATAAAAATATAGAAAAAAATTAGGTGAGAAGATTTAGAAACCTTAGCCAACAGTAGACTTTCTTTAAAAAAATAATCATTAGCAAAATTTATGAAAAAATATTGGAATGCAATCTATTAATTTTTAAAATTTATTCTTTCAAAATACATACAACACTAATTTTCTTCAATCATTTTTATAAAACTTTGAGTTTCATATTTTTCTCCATTTCTCCCTCCCTTTTCTCCCTTACCTCTTCCTTTACACTGACAAAGAGAAATTTAATATAGATTATGCATGCATCACTATTTTAAATATATTTCCATGTTATTCATATTGTGAAAGAAGAATCATAACAAAAAAAGAAAAAATGAGAGGACAAAGTAAGACATAAAACAAATTTGAAAAATTGACAATAGTAAACTTTGGTCTGCATCCCTAGTTCATTTGTTGGACATGGTTGATATTTTCCATCACTAGTTCTTTAGAATTTTCTTTGCTAATTGTATGTTGAGATGAGCAAGTCTGTCATAGTTGATCATCACACTGCTGTTAATATGTATAATATTATTTTGGCTCTATTCATTTCACTCAGCATCAGTTCATGAAAGTCTTTTCAGGTTTTTCTGAAATATAGCCCCTTATGATTTCTTGCAAAACAATAGTACTGTATCACATTCATATACCACAATTTGTTCAGCCATTCCCCAACTGATGGCTATCCTATTAAATTACAATACTAAAAGAACTTCTAAAATGTCTTTGTACGTATGGGCTTTTTAGTCTTATAGTCTCTTTGGGATACAGACCTAGCAGTGATATTGCAGGATTAAAGAATATTATAACTTTTATTGCTCTTTGGGTCTAGTTCCAAATTACTCTCCAGAATGGTTAGATCAGCTCACAACTTCACCAACAATGCTTTAGTGTTCCAGATTTCACTTTAACATTAATCATTTTCCTTTTTTGTCACATTGATCAATCTGATAGGTGTGAGATGGTACCTTGGAGTTCTTTTAATTTTCACTCTAATCAATAATGATTTAACGCATTTTTTCATATGACTATAGATAGCTTTTATTTCTTCATCTGAGGACGACCTTTTCATGTCCTTTAACCATTTGTCACTTGGGGAAGGACTTGTATTCTTAAAAATGTGAATCCTTTATCAGTACCCATTGAAAAAAATGTTTCCCAATTTATTGCATTACTTTTACTCTTGATTGCATTAGTTTTATTTGTGCAAAACCTTTTAAAATTCATTATCATCCAAATTATCCATTTTTCAGTTTATAATGTTCTCTATCTCATCTATCTCTGTCTCTTTGCTCCCCTTCCCATTGATCTGATGGATAAAGTATTCCTTGTTCTCCTAATTGACTTATGATATCACCTTTTATGTCTAAATCCTACTTTCCTTTTGACTTTATCTGGGAATAGAGTGTGAAACTTCAATCTATGCCTGGTTTCTATTTTCCAGTTTTCCCAACAATTTTTGTTAAAGATTGAATTCTTATTACTGAAGTTGAAGTTTTTGGATTTATCAAACAGTACATTACAATAGTCGTTTACCACTGTTCCTTTTATACCTAATCTATTACATGATTCACCACTCAATTTCCTAGTCAGTGCCAAACAATTTTGAGGACTGATGCTTTATAATATTATTTTAGATCTGGGGTGACTAAGCTACCTTCTTTTGCATTTTTTTCATTAATTCCCTTGCATTTTTTTCTTCAGTCTTTTGACATTCCTTTAAAGAGATCTATTTTTCCTTTTGCTTTATTTGAGAAGATTGCTATCCCTACCTTTTTTCATTTCATCTGAAGCATAATATATTGTTCCAGTCTTTTACCTTTACTCTGGTTTTTTTTTTTGTAAATAACAAATTGTAGGATTGTGGTTTTTAATCTACTCTGCTTTCTGCTTCCATTTTTTGAAAGAGTTAATCCTATTTACATTTCCAGATAATCCCCTCCATTTGAACTTTTCTTTCCCTTTTCAACCCATACCTCCTCACCAGTGTTTTGCTTCCAAATTCTGCCTCCCTCAATCTATCCTGTTTCTATCTGCTCCTTTTCCTTTTCTTTCCCATTCCCTTTTTTCTTTTCCCCTCCTTTCTTCCCTCTCTCCTATCATTCCCTTCTTTCCTCCTATCCCCCTTCTCCCTTTCTAATGACTGAAGGGTAAGATAAATTTCCAAACCCAAATGAATGTGTGTGTTATCCCCTGTTTTAGTCAAATCTGATAAAACTAAGATTAAAACAACTGTCATCCCCTCCCTTTTTTCCTTCTTCTGTAATATCTTTAGAGCCTCTTTATTTGATGTAATTTACCACAGTCTGACTCCCTCTCCCTCCCATTTTACTACAATCCCTTTTTAAAACTGTCTTAATTTGTTTAAATCCTCACATCAGAATAAAATTATGTCCAAACCCTAAGTCTAAGTACATTCTTTCAAATAGAGTCATAGGTCTCAAGAGTTATGAGAATTTTCCTTCCCCATAGGAATGTAAACATTTTAATCTTATTGAATAAGTTTTTTTTTTCTTTTTCCATATTTACCTTTTGATGTATCTTTTAAATCTCATGATTGAAAAAATATTCCTGACCAGCTATTTTTTTCATCAGGAAAATTTGGAAGTGGCCTATTTCATTAAATGTCCATCTTTTCCCCTGCAAGAGGGAATTTTGATGGGTAGTTGATTCTTGGTTGTAATGTATGCACTTTTGTCCTCTGGAATATTGTGTTTCAGGACCTTAGATCTTTTAATGTTGATACTGCCAAGTCCTGTGTAATCCTGATGGTGGTCCTTTGATATCTGAATTTCTTCTTTCTGACTACCTGAAGGATTTTCAACATGATCTGATAATTCTGGGGATGGACTACATTATTTCTTGGTATTTCCCTTTTGAGATCCTTTTCAGGAGGTGATAAATGGATTCTTTCAAAAATTATTTTGCCTTCTGGTTCTAGAATATAAAGGCAGTTTTCCTTCATGATTTCTTAAAAGATGTTAACCAGCTCTGTTTTTGATCATATCTTTCAGGTAGTAGAATAATTCTAAAATTCCCTCTCCTGGATCTATTTTCTAGGTCAATTGTTTTTCCAATGAGTATTTTACATTTTCCTCTACTTTAAAATTTTTTCCTTGACTTGTTCTTGATGTGTCATAGATTCATTAACCTTTGCAATAGACCTTACAGTCTATTCTTCAGTAAAGTATTTTCTTTAATTAGCATTTTCATCTTTTATTCCTTTTGGTCAATTCTATTTTTAAAGTAATTGTTATCTTTTTTTCATTTAGTTTTGCATCTGCCCAATTGTATTTTTAAGGGATTTGTTTTCTTCAGGAAATTTTTATGCTTCCTTTTACAAGAAGTTAAATTTCTCTTGAATTTCTTTTCTCAATTTTCAATTCATTTTAAAAATTCTTTTTTGAGCTCTTCTAAGAAGTCTTTTTGGGTTAGAATCCAATTTATATTCTCCTCTGCAGTTTAACATGTAATAATTTTTCTGAGATGGTGTTTTTTTACTTGTCTTTATCTTCTACAGTTCTGACTTTTCTCTGATTTTTCTTACTCATTCTGAGTTTTGTTACTGGTCATTGTCCCAAGCTTCTTGTGTTGAGAGAGGTGACCTGCTTACAGACATTTCAATAATCCTAGATGTTTTCTTACTAGACTGTGGTTTTCCTGGGTTGGTATTACTAGGTTGTACTGGTTGAATGGAGGTCTTGGGTACTTGAGTTGGAGCCCTTCCAAATGACCTGCTGTTGAGTCCACATTCCAGGGTTGTCCTCTGCAGCTCTCTCCTATAGGTGAGAGCCTAAGGCTATCACATTCCACCACCTACACCTTGTGTTTCATTTCCTTGCCCTGGGTACACTCACTCCTCCCCAGACAGACCTTGCTGAAAAATGCTCCATTTTTGTTCTTTTGTGGGGTTTGTTGTCCCAGAATCCATTTAGAAGAATTAATTTGATTAATGTTAACTTCTGAGGGAATCTTGGGAGAGTTTAAGGAAATTCCTGGCTTCTCTTCAACATCTTGACTTTGCCCTCCAAAAGCTATTATTTTTAAAAATAGGAAGCAAGGAAAGTAATTTTAAAAAATCTTGACATACCTAAAAATCATTATTAAACAAAAAATGTGGATACTACATTTCAGGGAATGTTAGAGCAATAGAAATTCTTGTGTTTGATTTTTTATTTTTTGGATAGTCAGGACAGATTCCTTGGAGTGATTACCAATCTCTTTTGGGAGATTCTGCAATATTTGTATGTATGATACAATCACACAATATAACCTGCAAACAGAAGGATTGAAAGACTATACTATCCACAAAGACTGAATCATTTTTCAAACTGATTTCTTTACTATGTCTCCATCACAGTGACTAACATCTCACCTAATTTTGATGATTAGAGTGTCTTTTAATTAGTTACTTAATGATGAAAATTCAAATGATTCTAATAATGGATGAGAGGAGCCTGCAAGGTTCTTTGTTCTGTTGAATGAAATGATTATTTGTTCTTAAGAAGTGATGAGTACCCTGCTGAATATTACTTATGAAATTATCATCAAGGATAACTTCAATTCACATATAGATAAATTTAATAAAGATTTTTGTATAAATGAGGTGGTAAGGAAATAATACATATTTAGATATTCTTTTTTTGATCATCCTTCCTTCAGATGAATTTTAGATTGGACCCTCAATAATCTTACAATTGGATTTTCTGCAGCATAAGATCTTCTCTATCTGCATTTGGTGATCTGACTACTTTTCCCATCTTTCTCTACTTTATTGTCATTCTACCTCCTCTAAAACTTCATTCAGGACTATAGTATTATATTCTGAATATGTCATCTTCTATGTTTTTCATAGATGAAAAAGTTGCTATATTTATAACTCTTTTCTATTTTTCTTCTACCTATTATCCTGCTTCCATTTTTCATCCTTAATACTTTAAAATATTTTTTAAGCTGAATACTGTGCTAGACTTTCCCTAAATTGATTTGTCTCTCCCCTACTTCTCACTCCTTTGAGAAGCTATACTTATCACTATGATTGATTAACCACTATGGAAATATTATCTATGTTCATTTAGGGGTATCCTTTGTATTGATCTAGAAGCATTTCCTAGAATTTCTCCATTTAGTATTATTGTATTCCTTTTTTTGTTGTTTTTTGCAAAGCAATGCAGTTAAGTGACTTGCCCAAGATCACATAGCTAGGCAATTATTAAGTGTCTGAGGCTGGATTTGAACTCAGGTCCTCCTGACTCCAGGGCCAGTGCTGTATCCATTGTGCCATCTAGCTGCCTCTATTAGATTCCTTTTATTGAATCCCTCGTGATAAGTGGAATTCTTTAGAGGAAACAGTTTTCCATATATTTCCTGTTACTACAGAGTACATAGTTATAATATAATTTGAATACTGAAATAATATATATATATATAATATATAATAAAGTAGCATGCTCATTAAATGTGAAAGAAGTTATACCATGTTTAGAACATTGATGTAAAAGCACAATTGTTAAAGAATATTTTCTGACAAATAAAATATATCTGTGATATTGTAAAAATATGAATATATATATATATAAATACACACATATAAGATCCTTGCTACAAATATTTTTTAATTAGTGTTATAAAAATGGAGGTATTTTGTAGAGGAGAAAAACTCACTAATATTAAGTTACTTGCCCAAGTTCAGAGACAAGGCAAGAGGTAATTCCAGATATTCCTGAGACTTTCTCTATATCATATTTGAAATATTATAGTGAAATATAGTGATATATAAAAAAAGAAAAGTAATATCTAATAACTAGATTTATATAATATTTTAACATTTGCAAAAACTTTCCATTTTTCTCCCTCACAAACAACTATGATTAAGTAGCTAGGTGATTTTATCACCATTCAATAGATGAAAAACTGAGACTACTTTGCTCAAGCTCACCTAGCTATTAAGTGTCTGAGGCTGGATTTGAATTAAAATCATTTTAAGTATCAGGCCCATTGTTCTATTCACTGTCACCTAGCTACATAGATGGAAATCTGGCTATGTAGAAAATGATATTAAACCTTATTCAAAACTGCTTGACCTTGGTTTTTTTTTTTTGGTAGAATCATTAGAAATCCTTGAATAATAGAATAGGACAATACAGATACCATTTTCTTTTTCCTTTTTTTTTTTTTTAGATTTTTTTTTGCAAGGCAAATGGGGTTAAGTGGCTTGCCCAAGGCCACACAGCTAGGTAATTATTAAGTGTCTGAGACCGGATTTGAACCCAGGTACTCCTGACTCCAAGGCCGGTGCTTTATCCACTACGACACCTAGCCACCCCCAGATACCATTTTCAATGAGTTTTTTTTTTGACAGAAAGAATTTTTGCAGACTATATTACAGAAGAAAATTTATTGGACTGTTCTTAAGAGAATAACTATTGTACATCCTTCATTTCAAAGAGGACCAAAGACATCTTAGGGGATATTTTGATTTGCAAGTGCATTAGATATAAGTGAGGGAGAGTTGTATGTAGTCATCAGCCTCAGTCTCTCTTTCTGAGTCAAGTCTACCAGGAAGACAAAAGTCAAGACTATGGTAATGGCTCAGCATGAAGTGGATGACTTTGATATTTTTGATGTCTGAACAAGCTCTAAACAATCTACAATGCCAGTGCTCAACTGCCTTCATGGTCATTAAAACAAATTTTTCTTTTCTGGGGAAAGCTTTCACTTGTTTGGGGGTAGATATCCCCTAATTTATCAAAAGGTTTGAGACCTGTCTACTTCCTTCAATTTAGTTTAGCTTAGGACATAGTGGTAGAAGTTGATATATATATATATATATATGAATTTATTATTTATATAGATAATATAATAGCTTATTTAAACTCGTACTTGGGAGTTAAAATTATATAAAAAAACTCATATTTAAATTGAGTCACATAAAATACAAAAATAGCTATAGTAGGGGCAGCTAGGTAATGCAGTGAATAAATCACCTGGAGTCAGGAGGACCTGGGTTCAAATCCAGCCTCAGACACATAATAATTGCCTAGCTGTGTGACCTTGGACAAGTCACTTAACCCAACTGTCTTGTAAAAAAATCAAAAATAATATTTATAGTAATGGCAAAGAATTGGAAATTGAGAGGATGCCCATCAATTGAGGAATAACTGAATAAGCTCTGGTGTATGTATGTTATGGAATACTATGGCTATGTAAGAAATCATCAACTTCAGAAAAGCAGGGAAAGACTTCGACGACCTGATGCTGGGTGAAGAAAGCAGAACCAGAAGAACACTGTATACATTATCAGAAACATTGTGAGATGATTAACTTTATTAATCAGAATTCTTCTCGGAAGTTTGGTGATCAGGACAATCCCGAGAGAACTGTTAAGAAAAATGCCATACGCATCCAGAGAAAAAACTATAAATTCTAAATATAGAGCATTCACTTTATAAAACTTCTTTTACGCTTTTTTTACTTTCTCTTGTTTTTTTTTTCCACTTTGGTTCTAATTCTTCTTTCACAATATGACTAATATGGAAATAGGCTAATCACATTTGTACACTGTGAAAATGTCAAATTGTTTGCTGCTATGAGGAGAGGGAGGAAAGAGAGGATGGTAGAAAAATGTGGAATTAAAAAGCTTGCAAGCTATCTTTGCATGTTACTAGGAAAAATGTTTGGAGTCATTAGAAAAATTAGAAACCTATTAAAAACCTGTTCATTTGCACAATAGATTTCTTAATTGTTGACAAAATAAGTGAGAACAACTTTATTTAAGGTTTGAAAATCTTTTAAAAATATTTTTTGAATTTTTAAGTACTGAAGTCAATTATTATATTAATGAAAGAGTCCTACTAGTGTTTTGAATTCAATGAAAAAGTTTTAAAGTTAGTTTAATTGCACAGTGACTCATTTTCTGTTGTCATTAAAGGTGATCTGCTAAATTAATTATATTTTCTTGAAATGAAATATTTTTGAACATTATGTTATAATTAATTTTATTTTATGTTGAACTCTGACTCACAGTTTTCCCTGCAAGCATGTCTCATCCAAAGATTTACAGAAATGCTGGGTCATTTGTAAACTGGTAGTAATGACCATAATATCACAGTTTTGAAGATTAATTAGTGTGTACTTAATACAGTATAAAATTCTATAAAATAAGGATATTACATTTAAGAGAGATTTTAAAAGATATCTCTGGCTTTTAGATTCTTAATATGTAAAAGTTTGAGGGGGTTGAATTTCATGATCTCTGAAATCCCTTCTAACCTAATAATGTATAAAAAAAGACTCCAGGCCTGAAGGAATGCATTTTAATGTAGACCATTAGACTGACTGGTAGGAGGTCTGGCTGCTGAGTCTTAGGAATTTATTGCCTAGATTATGTATTCTATCTGAAGACCTGCTAGCTTTCTAAAAATAGTTTAGAAATTCGACACAATGAAATGTTTAATTAATAACAATGCTTTCATGATTACCTTTTATAACTCATAATTCTATGGAGGAAATGACTGTACTCAGGGAGAAGAACATAATATTGATACATTAAAAATATGTCCATAAACATCTAGGTACAATTCTACTTTTTCATAAATACATCCTGTAACACCACTTTTTACATCAGTTTTAGACAATTCTATGCAGAGACTATATGGTATGTTAGCTATATAAACTAAAACATATAAAGCCCTTCTCAACATAACCAAATAAAGATCCTCAATCTGTTTTATTTTAATCAAATGTCTAATTCATATTTTGTAATGATATTAAATCTCAGTCTCATGACATGAAATTTTAGATATTGATTTTAGGCTTTATTCTCATTTCTGCTATTTACTCCTTATATATTTTGACAATTTACTGAATCTCTTTAGAATTAAATTTTCTCTTTTATATAATGAGTAGGAGAAGAATCACATAATAAATAAGTGTTTGGATGAGTGAAAAGATCTGATTTTGAATCTTTCCTTTAATCCTTTTCATCATGTCTACATAAAATCATTCCATCGCTCAAATTGAAGTTCAATTCTCAAGGGTTATAAAATGATACTATCCTCTATCTAAGTGTGCTGCTTTTATTTGTCCAATTCAAAATACAATTCTTAAGAGTTAGAAGTATCATCAAATCACAATCAATTTATATCCACACACTCAAGTATGATCCTTTCATCTATCCTGTTAGATTGTCCTGATAGAAATACAAGTTTCAAGAGTTAAAAGTATCATCCCCTCATAGTCAACTTATACTGCACATCCTCTTCGTAAGTATACTCCTTTCAATTGTCCTAATAGAAGTACAATTCTCAGGAGTTATGAGTCTTATTGACCAGCTTTTTTTCCCCTTTCCTTTTTATGTATCTCTTAAGTCCTATATTTGAAGATCAAGATTTCTATTCAGTTATGGTCTTTTTATCATCTAAGTTTGAAAGTCTTCTATTTTTTTTGAAAATCCATCTTTTCTTCTGAAATAAAATGCTGAATTTTACAGGGAAGTTGATTCTTGATTGTTATCCAAACTCCTTTGCCCTTATATTCCAAGATGATCCTTTAATGTTGAACCTACAAATTCCTGTGTAACCCTGATTGTTTCTCACTAGTATTTAAATTGCTTCATTTTGGTTGCTTGTAGTTCTTTAGATGAGAATTCTGAAATTAGTCTAAAATATTCTTTGGAGGTTTTTATTTTGGTATCTCTTTCTAGGGGGTAATTGATGAATTTTTCCAAGGATGATTTTTATCTTCTTGTTTTACTTTTTACCTTCTTCTTTTCATTGATATTGTCCTGAAAGACATCAATTAGGCTCTTTCTTTTGATCATGACTTTCTGGTAGACTAATAATTTGTAATTTATCTCTCCACATTTTTCAGGTCAGTCACATTTCCTAAGAATTATTTTACATGTTTTTCTATTTTTACCATATTTTAGTTTTGTTTGTGCATCTCCGTATCTCATGGAGTCATTGTTTTCTATTTGTCCCATTCTAACTTTTAAGGTTTTCTTTTCTTCAATTAGATTTTGTGTTCACTTTTTTGGTTGGTTAATTTTACTTTTAGATGGGTTGTTTTCCTTTCCCAACTGCTCAATTTTACTTTTAAAGATGTTATTTTCGTTTTTTTTTCTATTTTGTCAATTTTACTTTTAAAAGTATTGTTTAGTCCAGTTAATTTTTCATGAATTTCCTGAATGACTCTCCTTTCTTTTCATTATTTTTTTTTCATCCTCACTTCTTTGATTTTTTTTGTGATTTCTTGTTTATTCATATGTATGAAAGGTGGTATAATTCAGTTAAAAACCTCTTTTTAAAAAATGTTGAATTTGATGATTTTGCAATGGAAATATAAAATCTTAATTTTGAAAATAAACATTTATATCAAAATATCATTCCCATCTTTATTTGAAAGTTTTTTATTATTGTTTTTGAAATTGTGATTTCATATATGTAGTGAATTCCAAATGAAAGAATTATATTCCAAAATGTCTTTGGTATTTTTTATTTTTTATTTTTTTGGTTTATTTACTTTATATTATTACAATTTTCTTGTTGTGAGAGTAAACATAAACACCCTCACCCACCCCCCAAGAAGATGAGAAACCTCCATAATAGTGAGAGAGGGAAAAAAATGTACTTCAGTCTGTTTTCAGATTCCAATGGCTCTGTCTCCGGGATGAGTTGCCTTCTCTATAATTAATCTATCAAAGAAGTTGCTTCAATATTTTTCCCACAGTTACTATTACTAGCTTTATTTTTCTCCACTCTATTTCTCCCCACTTTCATTTATTCTATTCTCTCTCTCCTTTCACCTTGTTCCTGTTCAAAATTGTGTTTATCTGAATTCCCTCTCCCATGATCTTCCCTCTCTTCTATCATATACTCCCCTTCCCTTCCCCATCCCCCCTTATCCCATCCCTTTCTTCTTATTTTTCTCTAGTGTAAGATAGATTTCTATAACCTAATAAGTATGTATGTTATTTCCTCAATGAGTCATTTCTGATGAGAATGAAGGCTCATTCATTCCTTCTTGCCTTCCCCAGTTCCACTCCATTGATAAAGTTTTTCTTGACTCTTATGTGAAATATCTTAGCCCCTTCTTCCTCTCCTTTCTCCTCCCAGTACATACCTTTATCACCCATTGACTCCATCTTTATACTATATTATTACATTATATTCAGCTCCTTTCTTTGACTTGTCTATATATGCTCATTCTAACTGCTCTTATAAATGAGAAAGTTCATATGTGTTATCAATATATTCTTCCCATGCAGGAATACAGACAAATTTGATATCATTAATTTCCTCATAGTTAGTCCTTCTTGTCTACCCCCTCTATGGTTCACCAGAGTCCTGTACTTGGAGATCAAACTTTCTGTTCAGCTTTGGTTGTTTCAACAGGAAAGTTTCAAAGTCCCCTGTTTCCTTGAAAGTCCATCTTTTCCCCTACCTTTCAAGTAGCCCAGTAATTTTTAAATTATCTCTCTGGATATGTTTTTGAGGTTGGTTGTTTTTCCATTGAGATATTTCACATTTTCTTCTACTATTTTTGGGGGTATAGTTTTATTGTTTCCTGATTTCTTGCAAATTCATTGGCTTCCATTAGTTCTGTTCTGCATTTAAAGAATGTATTTTCTTCCAAGAGCTTTTAAAAGTCCTTTTCCAGCTGGCCAATTCTGGTTTTTAAGGCATTATTCTCCTCATTTGTCTTTTGTGTTGCTTTTTCCATTTGGCATAAAGTCAATTTTAATATTATTTTCTTTGGTAGTTTTTGTATTTCTTTCACCAAGATGCTGATTTGGTTTCCATGATTTATCTGCATCACTCTCATTTTTCCCCCCAATTTTTCCTCCACCTTCCTTAATTGCATTTCAAAGTCTTTTTTTTAGCTCATCCATAGTCTGAGCTCATTTTCTATTTCTCTTGGAGGTTTTGGATATAGAAGCTTTGAATTTGTCATCTTCTGAATCTTCCATGGGACCAAAATAATTTCTGTTGTTGTTTATTCATTTCCTCTACCTATGACTGATCTACCACACTTCCAAGGCTTGGGGGGGGAGGGTTTGGGCCACGCCACTAGGACTTTAATTCCTTCAAGTTCTTAGAAGAGGCTCTGACTGCTCTTTTGCCTGTGCTTTGATATGTGGATGACCACAGGCACTCCCTTCTCTCCTGGAGCTGTGAGGAGAATCCCTGCTAGGCTATGGTAGTATGGAACCCAAAACTGAAACCTGTATCTGAGTGTGGACAAACAGCAGAGTCTTGTTCCAGGGAGAGCAGAAAGAACTTACAGTCTCCCCAAACCCCTTACCATCTATGGGCTGTGTTCTAGAGTTGCAGTCTGTCTTCCCTGATTCTGGCTGCTGGTCTTCACCACAGGGCTACTCTGAGGCTGGTAGTCGCTTCCCACTCTGGTGTGGCAGTTCTCTCATCACCCCTTCAAGCTGTTCCTGGTGATCCCTGGGCCAGGAGGTCTGGAAACTGCCCCCATGACTCAGAAATCTAGATCATTGGCCTGTCTTGCTGTGGTTGCAGCTGTGGTTGCCACTGCACTCACAGTGGTTTTTTCCAACCCCTGGTCTCAGTGAAACAGACCTTTCCAGCAGGACTTCTAAGTTGTTGTGGAATGGGAAATTGTATCTCAGTCTTTCTGTGGGGTCTGCCTGTCTAAATTTTGATAGAGTCATAATTTGATGACTTTTGGAGTTTTTTGAGGAAGAGTATCTGGGATTTCTTGCCTTCATGCTACCATTTTGACTCCAACCCCTGGTTATTCTCTTCTTTGATTTTTGAAATCCTTTTTCAATTCTTCCAAGAGACCTTTTTGGATTTGAAACCAATTCATTATCCCCTTTGAAGCTTCATAAACAGGCATTTTCCTCTCCTAAGATAGTATTTTTCTCTTCCCTCTCAGCATAGTAGTTTTCTATGGTTAATATCTTTTCCCCCTCCTCATTTTCAAAGTCAAACTCTGCTACTGGGTGCAATTGCAAGTTTTTTTTCTGCTAGGGTTGAGGTTTTGGTCCCAGACTGTCCTCCCTGACATCTCAGGTGCTCCCAGTTTGCTCCCTGCATTTGGGTATTCCTATACAACCTGCCTGCTGTGTTCCTAAGCTCAAACTTTGCCTTCTGAGCTGGGGCTCTTGCTACTGACCTTCTATATGTGCCATTGCCCTGCTGAGCCTTCCACTGATTTCCTAGCTCCCCTGCTTATGTTGGGATGCAGTTTTCTTTTAACCACATAAGACTTTTGTTTCCTAAAGTTACTCCAAAACATCTTAAGCTGAAAATTTGTTTCACTCTGATGTTTTGTGGATTTTGTCACTTTAAGGTCTCTTTAGAGTCTTCATTTAAAGTTGTTTCAGGAAAAAACACCTGGATATTCTCAACTTCTCATCACCATTTTGGTTCCATCCAAGAAATCTTCCATGATATATCTTTTATATTTAAGTCATGTACTCTTTGTGATATTATCTTAGTACACAATTTGAAGTCTTTATGACTAATTTCTGACAGAATTCTTTCTAGTTTTCCAAATAGTTTTTATCAATTTGTGACAGTTATTATTGCAATACCTGGGATTTTTCATATTTATCAAAGTTTAGAATAATGTGTTCATTTGTTTGTTTATATTGTATAACTAATCTATTTCATTGATTATGCATTCTATTCCTTATCCAGCACCATGCTTTGTAATACAGGTTAAGAACTGGTACTATTAGGTCCTTTTCCTTTACATTTTTTGTATTGATTTCCTTGACTTTTTTGACTTTTTTCCTTTCAGATAAATTTTTAAATTATTTTCTCTAATATAATTCTTTGTTAATCTGATAGGCATGGCACTGTGTAAATTGTTTTGCAAACCTTAAAATGTTTTATAAAGTCACTAGCTACTATCCTCTGCCTCTTCTTCCTCCTCATCTTCCTTCTTTTTCCTCATTAAGGCCTTGAGTTGTGGACTGAACTGATGAAGCAATTCCTTACAATGTGAATTCTCCATAACAGAATTCTCTTTTGTATGTCTGTGTATGCTCTAGAGCAGAAGTTGATCCATTCTGTATACCACTAGTGTTATATACTGAAAAGATTGTTGAACTCTTTTGGCATTTAATCTTATTAGCTCTGTGACTATAGGTACACCATGCTGAGACTATCTCCTCAGGTCATTATGAGAAAAATGTTTGATAGGCTTTATTTAGTTTTTGATACTTTCCCATTTAGTTAGTTCTACATTTAAAACATATTGATCTTCAGTGGATAAATATGAAATAAGAAAATAAAATTATGTTTCTTCCAAATATTTTAAATACACTCAGGGAAAAATATCTCCCTGTCTTGAGACCAAAAACCAACAACAAAAAAAAATCAGCATGCTGGTTGCTTGTTTTTCCAGGCTATCACATCAATTCTTTGTGGCATTTAGAGTATTTCCTATTCTTAGCAAAATGTGTCATGTCTATCAAGTGTAATTTCCATATCTTTAACTTCCCACTTCTGTAATCAGTCTCCTGTGAATTTTTCAATTTCAATTGAGGTCATCTTGGTCTGGATCACATCCAGTTTACAAAGAATGTCTGTTGAATTCTTTTCACATACAACTGACACATTTTGATTTGATAAGTCAGTTCTTTGTCCTGGGTTAGAAGAAAAGGTGTAGTAGAGGGAAGAACACCAAAATATAGGAGGGAACCAATCTTTGATCTGTGAAGATTGACAAATGAACTGAAATCTATTGATGTTCTCATTGACTCTTTGCCTAGGATATTTTCTTCTCCATGCAGTAATAAGCTGTAAACTCAATTAAACCTGATTGTAGAAGATCCATATTTAGGATTCAAACTGAAAATAAGCAAAATCCTGCAATTAAATTCTCTCTGTCAAATTTTAAATATGGCTTATTTCTTTTAATTAGGAACTATTGCTCTACAGTCCTCCTTTAAATTTGAAAGTCCTTTTGTTAGTTGAACATCTTAAAATTCACACTCAGAAGCATAATGTATTCAAAAAGACCTTCTTGGAAAACATTTAATATTATTTGGGATTGTGCTATAGAATTGTGGTATTGTAGCAATTAAAGCTGCCTTTCTCATCAATCCTATCTCATATTAATGATATTAAGTATTATGACAAATCATTTAACTCTTATGACAATTTATTAAGAATTAGATTCTTGGAGAATTAAATTATTTAAAAAAATATTTTCATACTGTTTTAGGAGAGAGAACCAGTGAAGTCAGAAGCCTACCTTTTATCTTTATCAAGATCTTTTCCAACTTCAGATTTCATTTTCTTTTTGTGGTCAAATCAATTTTCTGATTTATAGTAGTTTTATGAGTTAAGAAATAGTGTTAAAATGGCTAGTGTAGTGGACTAATAGAAAACTTCGTGTTGATATGATGTTGAAAACATTTTTAATGAGATAATCGAATAATTATTTTATGTGAATTCTTACTCTTTCATAAAAACCCTGAAAACTTGGAATTTGTCAGCAATAATAACCCCATTGATTCAAAACATTGAGCCTATAAGCAATGTGCCTTTAACTTTTAAAAATAAATTGGCAAGGTATTATCTCTATATTGGATTTGCCAAAGTCATTTTTAGAAGAGAAAGAAAGATAAGGTTTCAGAGTCTTTTAAGGACAATTTGAGACATCTCCTGTGTCTCTGTTCTTGTTCCCTTCTAGCTTTTATCAAATGATACAATATATACAAAAAATTTTTATAGACTAATTGCTGATATTTATATAGTATCCCAAATTATACAAAACTCTTTCTTCATCAGCTTGAAAGGTAGATAATGCAAATATTATTATATACATTTAATAAGTATGGAATCTGAGGGTGAGAGAGGGTAACATCCAAGTTGACACAACAATTTTGGATTAAAATACATACCCTGTTTACTTGATTCCTAATAATATGACCTTTCCACTAAACCTACTTCTCAATAGATAATGAGAAATATCATGTTCAAAGAATTATTGATTTCCATTTATATGTCTCATTTTCTATAATAATGACACAGGAAAAGTTTTGCATTATAAATCCATTTAGAAATTTCTAGGGGCCATTGCTATATTTTATTTGGTAGTACTCCTTAGAATTTCATCATGCCTAGATAATTGCACAGTCCTTGATTTGTTGTTTGTCTTTTATTTCTATAAGTTTTTCTAAAACATGCCAAAACATGCAAGTGAATTGGATTTAAGTGAAGGGGGACTTGGCCTCACTAGCCTCACTTTCTCCTTTAGAATCATCAGGGTTTCGTGGCTAGATACGGATCAAGATGACTGGGTTTGGTCCTAGTTGCAGTGGGAGACTGAGGCCTTTTTCAGTGGATCAAAATTTGCATTCATTTGGGCAGAATATCCTCAAAAATATCACAAAGATCTGGCACAAAATAGATGTTTAATATAGATTTATTGACTATTAATCATATTTTGTAAATAGAATAATTATATATTTGATTTATTCCTTCTATTCATTAATTTACTCTTTGAGTTAATCTGGAGTTTCAATTACAGGTTTTATTTAAAGTAGGGTACTATTTTAGTACCAAAGAACCAAGAGAGAATTGGATTCTTCTGAAATATCAATGCAGAAAATATAGACATTCATACATTCTGTAGAATATTTCTAGTACTCAATTAATGACTTCATAGTTTTTAATTCAGGAAAAAAATGAAAGAGTGATGAAAGAGATAAAATAAATGTTACTTTTTTTTTAGCCTTACATTTTTCAGGTGCATATAAAAATTTAGGACTCACCAAAATGTTTTTTAAAAAGTTGGAAAGAATAAGGAAAATAATTAGTGTTTATAGATTTGGTAATAAGCAAATGTCAATGATGAAGCATGTATATAATAACATGCTAAGTCATATATTTTAAAGTATTTTGAGGTTTTATTTGTAGAATTTTTTAAAGTTTACAGGCTTTAAAATTTATTTAAATCTTACACTTTTTGGTTGTTTATTTATTTAATTTTTGAAAAATTTTATTTATTTTGAATTTTACATTTCCCCCCATCTTGCTTCCCCCCCAGCCCCACCAAAGAAGGCAATCTGTTATTCTTAACATTGTTTCCATGCTACATATTGATCTAAATTGAATGTGTTGAGAGAGAAAGCATATCCTTAAGAAGAAAGAAAAATAAAATATATGAGATGGCAAGATTACATAATAAGATAATGGATTTTCTTTTAAATTAAAGCTAATAGTCTTTGGTCTTTGTTCAAACTCCACAATTCTTTCTCTGGATGGTATTCTCCATTGCAGATACTCCAAAATTGTGCCTAATTGTTGCCCTGATGGAATGAGGAAGTCCATTAAGGTTGATCATCACCCCCATATCACTATTAAAGTGTACAATGTTCTTCTGGTCCTGCTCATTTCACTCAGCATCAGTTCATGCGAATCCCTCCAGGCTTCCCTGAATTCCCATCCCCCCTGGTTTCTAATAGAACAATAGTGTTCCATGGCATACATATATCACAGTTAAGCCATTCCCCAATTGAAGAACATTCACTTAATTTCCAAATTTTTGCAGCCACAAATAGGGCTGCTATGAATATTTTTGTACAGGTGATGCTTTTACCCTTTTTCATAATCTCTTCAGGGTATAGACCTAGTAGTGGTATTGCTGGATCAAAGAATATGCACATTTTTGTTACCCTTTTTGCTTAATTCCAAATTGCTCTCCAGAAAGGTTGAATGAGTTCACAGCTACACCAACAATGTATTAGTGTCCCAGATTTCCCACATTTCTTTCTGAAGAAGTTTTTAAAGATTAAATATGTAATAAACAAAAAAGTATTCATTGGGGAGTTATACATTATATTTTAGTAGGGTTACTAGCTGTCAAATTTTTATTTTATCAGAAACATAAGATTTGGTATTGAATTTGATAAAAATCTCATCATGTATAATAAAAGGAACTGTTACTCTATCAAAAGAAAGACAAGGATGAAATAGTAAGTTTTATCTAAAGGTATCTGACTTTTGAAGACCAGATTCAGCACAAATGAGCTTCTCTTTCTTGGACCTAATCTTATTCTCATACTAAGTAAGACACCTCTCACAGGCTATCCCAAGCCCTCTATTTTAACTCCTTACTCCATTAACAAAGTTCCATATCCTGAAATCAAATGTCTTCCTCCTGAGTCTCCTGACTTCTCCTACTTAAGTTTAGTGCCTATAATCAACCATTAAAACTTTGTATTCTGCTAATTTCCAAATAGCACATCAAATGTGAACTCCTTTTTTAATCTTTTATTTATTATATGACCGTGCAAAATATTTTCTTTTCAGATGTATTTCACAGAAGTACTAAAAGTTTATTGATAGGTGGATATGACAGGAATATATTTGTTCCCTTCAATTACTGTTATATCCATTTACCTCATGCACTAAGATTCTGAGGTATATTTGATAACTACTTTATAGAATCATAGAATTATGGCATATGGGAGATGGAAGGTACCTTAAAAAGCAAGTAATCTGAAGTGAATACAAGCCATTGTTGCAAAGAGAAATAATTGAAGTTTGTAGATAATTTAATTAATCATAAATTTTGCAGGTCTACCTATTTTTGCCTTTAAAGCTCCCTGATGGCATATTATTGTACAAAGTCATCCCTTACATTCCTTAACAAAATGATTATACTTTGCTTAATAATCCAAACTGTAATAGCCAGCTGATCTTACAAGATTTCTATAAATATATAATTATAAACAAAGCAAGAGAAGAAGTTATGTGATTTTCATTTAAGGATAAAGCTTGCAGTGGAAAAGGCTATGAAACTTGGACTGAGAATTAGAAGTTTTAATTTGGATTTCCATCTTCACTTCCATCTTCCATCTTCACTTCCCATTCAAATGCCTATTGAAATTTAGATAGTGCAGTATAGTCTAAATTAGCACTGAATTTGCCCTTTGATTAACTAGGTCTTAATACAAGTTCTATTTCTTAATATAGTACCAGGGATAAATCATTTTACCTTTCTCTTCCTTACTTTTATCATCTGGAAAATATCAATAATTAGTCTTCATTCAGTATTTTGATCAAGCTATTAGATGAAAATGTAAAAATATGCTTTTCCTATGTGGAAATTACCTGAATCTGGGAAGGAAAGTTAACATATTAAATGACATAGTATATAGTATAGATCCAAAAAGATTTTTACAGGATTGAATTATGAGACAAATCTTATGAAAGAGAATGCAGGGGCAGCTAGGTGGCACAGTGGCTAGAGCACCTGCACTGGAGTCAGAAGTATCTGAGTTTAAATCAGATCTCAGATACTTAATAATTTCCTAGCTGTGTGAACTTGGGCAAATCACTTAATCCCATTGCCTTGCAAAAGCCAAAAGATAAAATACAATAGAAGTAAATGTTGTTTTACATTTTCATTCAAAAGATGCTAACATTTCAAGCAAAGGATGACAGAGGACTTTTAGTTAATTGAAATATTAATGTGAATTACAACATAACATAGCCAGCAAAAGTCTATCATCCTGGGCCATAGTAATAGAGACTTGGGAGTAAAGATCACAAAACTGACAATATCAAAGTGCTCTGCCCTAGTCATGCCTCATTGGGTATATTTTTATTCCTAGAGGACATAACATTTTAGGAAGAAAATTGGCAAACACATTGAAGCTTGAATGTTTCTAGAAAGTGACTGGGATGGTGAGAGAACTGGGATTTTTATCAGACAAACAAAGTTAGAAGAAACTGGGAGTGTTAAAACTGTAAAAGACAACTCAAGAGAAATTATAGTTGTCCTCTAATATTTGAAAGGAATGAAGATAATGTTATTCTGTATTAAGGGAGACATTTTGCTTGGTTCTAAAATATTGATCAATAAGCCTATTTAGGTTTCATCTAAAAGGTAGGGAAGAAACTTCCTAAGATTTAAAATTTTCTAAAATTAAAATACCAATTCTTAGGAGGTAATGGAACTCCTTTTCATGGAGATCTTCCAGCAAAGACTGGATGACCATTTGTTAGGAATGTTCTGGAGGGTATTCTCCTTCATGTACAGGTTGGACTAGATGTTTGCATAGGTCTCTTCTAATTCTGAAGTTCTATAGCTCCGTAATTCAAACTTTATGTAAATCACCTCTTTTCCCTTGTTAAAATAGCTGTTCACTTCAGCCAATTAGTCTATTCATCAGAGAAAGGAGAAAGAAAATCATCCAAATATTATTTTTTAGTAGTGGAAGCCTGCTAATTCCTTTACTAGTATACTCTACAGGTAATGCCAAAACAGGATTTCCAAGCATAACTGATGGAATGAGTCTACTTCAAAACTGATGACAGTTCTTTATTAAGAAATGTGTGTGTGTGTATGTATGTGTATATATAAATATATATATATATGTTTAGAAAAAAAGAATGCAGATTTTAACTGTTCACTTAATAATAGAAAATTAACTTTAAAATCAGATTTTCTAAGTTTGAATTCATGCTCTGCCACTCAATATCCATGAAAATACAACAACTCTTTGAGCTCTTATTTCATCATGTAAGGTAGTGGATAATTTTCTTATTGTTCATTTGTTTCAGTTGAATCTGATGACTTATGACCACATTTGTTATTTTCTTGGCAAAGAGTGGTTTGACATTTCCTTTTCCATTTCATTTTATATATGAGGACTCTGAGGCAATTAGAGTTAAGTGATTTGCCCAAAGTTGACCAGCTAGTAAGTTCCTGAGTTCAGATTTGACCTAAGGTCTTCCTGACTCCATGTCCAATACTGTATCATTGCAGGATCTATTATTTATATATGCATATATGTATATACACAAATATATATGTCCTATTTATATATATCATATATTATATATAATATATACATATGTATATATGTGAAACTATAATAATAGTGACACTACATTATTCATCAATTATGAAGAAAGAACATTTGCATAACATTACATAGGGAAAGACATTTTATGTAATGCAAAAACTTCTTGATGTTATTTATCCATTTTCTCTACTTTTTAATGTAAATTTTACATGAAATATGTAAAACACATTTTTCATAACAGAAATATATATACAGGTATAATATTTGGAGTATGCATATTCCCTCAAAGTTTCAGTACAACAGATGTTGATTAAGTCTCCATCTGTTGCTCTGCCTGGTTTCAACTTCATGGAATAGATGCCCCTCTCAGGTTAAGCTCATCAACTCTGCTCTCATCACCATGTAGCTAACTCAAAGTCTGACTCATACCACCTCCCTCAGGCTCCTTTCCCCTTTAATTGGAGGGCTGGAGGGTATAATAGCAAACTTACAACACTTTCCAACATAGAAAACAGAAATTGGACAGTTCTACTCTCTTTCTGGTGCTCTAGCAGATTTCAGTTCCATGGAAGAAGATATAATTGGGTCTGGTCTCCTCCATCTCCCAATAAATGTCTTCTGGCCATCCTCCTTGCCCCATTTCCCCACTCCCTTAGGTTGCAGAATCCTTTATTTGATTGTCTCCCTTTTTGTAAGTTCCTTAAAGGTTTGAATAATATTTCTTTTTTATTAATTGTATTTCTAGTGTTTGACACATAGCAGGTGCTTTAAAATGTTTATTAGGTTGAATTGGAACAAACATATAATGTGCTATTGTGTTGACTTGTCTTTTGGAAATGTGTGACTAGATTGAACATGTACATATAGTTTAGAAAGGAAGTAGAATAGCATAAAGGAAAGTCTCAGTATACAATGGAGTGGTTTAGTAAAAAGAACTACTGCATTTGAGGTCACAAAATTTGGTTTTAAATCTTAGCTCCACTGTTTATTCCTTGTTTAATCTTGAACAAGTTCCTGAATATTTCTGGGTCTAGTTTCTTCATGTGTAAAATGAGGTCATTGAACAATATGACGTTTAAGTTCCCTTCCAGGATAGAATCTATGATCCTAGGAACTAAACCCAGAGTGATGTGATGAAAGAAGCCTCCATGGTGTCACATACACTAGACTTCTCAATTGGCTCATGAATCTAGAAGCCATATAGGAAATGGTAAGAATTCATCTTTATCTATGTATTAGGTTTGCTAAGTTATGCTAAAATAATGCATGTCTTTTTGATTCACTACAGCTATGCATGCAAAGTATTTTTAAGTGTCTTGGTCATTGGGTCTTGTAACTTTGTAGAATGCTAATCAAGCACTGAATGTTTTGTACAAAAGGAATGATAATGTTTTGATAGCTGTTTATATATTCTCTTTGCAATGTTGGCTTAAAGTTTTCTTATAAAGGAAGAAAATGACAGATAATCCCCCAAACTAAGGAATAGACTGAAATATACTATTGAATTGTTTTGGAACACATTGTTACCTTCTTTTCCTTAGACAATATATTCTTGAAATCAACACCAAAAGTATGCTAAAGTGAATATACATACATATATATATATATATATATATATATTTCTAAACATAGATGTACAAAATAAACAGCACATGTTTCATGTATGTTCATTATAGCAGTTGTGCATGCATATATTACACACATTACATATACAGAGGAAATACAAACATACAACACTTATGCTTTGATTAATATGCATGAACTTATATCATGTATACATGTTATACATGAACTTTATGTTCTATATGTATGTTTTCCATATATAATATATAAGCATATGAATGAGCTTTATATTTAATATAGGCATCTAAAAATCTCCATATTTTCAATAGGGGAAATATGATGGGCTTTGTTATCTTCTTTAGGTAAAGGGAGAAGCCAAAGTGAATGTTTATTGATGGAAAATTGTATCTATATGAGACAGCAGGAAAATATAGTCTTCATATGAGGCCACAGATTGAAAATAAACCCTAGAAATTGCAACTTTTATTACTTAAAGTGATAGAAGATTTCATCTCTAAAATTTGTTAGTTTTAGCAATAACAGTTTTTGAGACTATCTCATAAGATTTAAAATGTGATTTGTTGAGACTTGATTCAGTAGCTTTCTATAACTAAGATTTCCTTCTTTAAAATGAAAGAGAAAAGTTAATATTTTTAAGAAATGTGATTTTGAGAGTATATTCTATGATTGGTACTGCACAGGTTGATGATTTTATACTTTTTTACGTGGTGTAGTCTCCAGAAAAATGTAAGGACTTTGATAACAAGGACACTTTATTTTTTGTTGTTTGTCTTGGAATCCCCAACACCTAGGACAGTTTTGCAATAAGGTGGCAATTGACAAATGTTTATTATTTTTAATTAGATTGGATGGAAATGGTGGTGGAGAGCAAACATGAAATATACATTATATACTATTATGAGTTAATCTTTTGATGGTAAGCTAGTAGGCTACAATGCATTAAAAATTACTAGACAAGTTTAAGTGATATATTTTGTGGTGGACATCATATATTTTATAATGGATATAAGAAAACAAAACATGCAAGAGGTCAATCATTTGATTTATTAGAGTGGTTATAGTGAGTTATTGAGGAAGAAGAAACTTAAATGCATTTTTCAAAAATCTGATTAATTAGATGGGCAGAGCAAATAGCAAAAAGAATGCCAGATGATATATACAATTTGAACAATGGGTGAACTCAGAATTTAGAGTATAGCAATATGCCTACAATGCAAGGCTTATACTCTGAAATACTTGGAAATATGTTTGAAGAGACAGTGAATAATTGAATTGAAATTGCTCAAGGCATGAAGTACCAGAGAGGAGAATTTAGCTTTGATTAAGCAGGAAATGGGATAAGGGATATGGAAAAGAAAAGTGTTTTTGTTATCTGTATAATTATCTTAAATTATATGAGTATATGTTCAAATAATCTAGAACCTGAACAGTTAAGGATGAATTGAAATCCAAGAAAAATGGAGAGATGAAAAGAAAATCCACTAGTTTTTCCCCATAAAACCATAAATTTTGAACTTGAGGACCAATTTTATTGCCTTTTGTACCATGCCATATTGAATCTAGTAATCTACTTCAAATAAATTACATCACATAATGATGAATCAACTTGTAATTTTGAAGAATGATGCATTAAAAGACTTGTAGGAAATGGGAGAGGTGACCTAGGTATTTGGAAGGGCATTTAATGTCAATTATTCTCAGATTAATGTATCTGATTATTATAACACTAATGGAAATGTCAAGGAGATTCTTTAATGAATTAGAAACATTAAAATAACAATCATTTGGGAAAAATAAATGTTTAAGAAGATCAAAAAAAAGTCCAACAAAGAGAAAAGCTAATGAAAATCATTTTCTACTCTAAGATTTAAGTATAAATATTTATTACAATTGATTTATTAACACTATTGTTTACTTAGGAAAAAGAATTAGTTCAATGGAAATGAACAGCTAAAATAGATAGCCATGCAAAGTTATATAAAAAGATTAATGTAAGTAAAATGATAGGAAAAAATAAATTGAGATGCAGTTAATTACTGATCATACTTTCTCAAGGAAATTTATTGATATTTTAACTATAAAGAGATTTAGACCTGTTCATTGAACTCATTTTTACCTTATATCTAGGGGATGATAGATTTAAGTATCATATATATATATATATATATATATATATGTATATATATATATATATGTATATATACATATATATATATACACATATTTGTGCAGGAAAAGAGATAACCCATTTATTTCATACCAGTTGTTTTTTTTAATTTAATGTTTATTTATTCTCATTTTATACAAATAATGTTTTTTATACATTAATAAAATATTCTTGTTTAAGAGTAAACAAAATACCCCCCCCCACAAAAAAATATAGACTCGCTTAAGTGATAAAGTAAAGGGGAGAGAAAACAATGAAAATAAAAAAATAGTAATAATTGTAGGTATGGCCAGGTGGCAAAATGGACAGAGCACCAGCCCTGGAGCCAGGAGCACCCAAGTCCATATCCGGCCCCATATGCCCAGTAATCATTCAGCTGTGTGACATGCAAGCCACCGCAACCCCACTACCCTGTAAAAACCAAAAAAAAAGAAAAAAAAAACAAAATAAAATAAAATAATAATAATAGTAGAGGTGGCTGGGTGGCAGACAGAGCACTGGCCCTTGATCCAGGAGCACCCGGGTCCCAAACCAGCCTCAGATTCTCAATGATCACCCTGCTATTCGGCCCCAGGTGGGCCACCCAGCCCCATTTGCCCCGTAACACCCCCCCCCAAAATAATAATAATAAAAAATGTGCTTCAGTCTTTGTTACAACACCAACAACTCTGTTGCGGGTAGATCGTATTCTTTATGATAAGTCCATCGCAAAAGTGACTTCCATATTTTTCCACCGTTGCCATTGCTGATTGCAACACCCTCCTTTCGTATTTCTCCACTACCATGAACTATATTTTCTCTCTCCTTTCACTCTGACTCTGCTGTAGGGTAGCTGAGTGCCTCAGCAGACAGATCTCTGGCCCTGGGGTCAAGAGGCCCTGAGCCCACATACCACGCCTAAGGCCCAGCAACTATCCGGCCCTATGGTACCGGACAGGTCATCCAATCCCAGCCCCTTGAAAGAAGTAAAAGAGAAAATGTGTTATATCTGACCACACTTTCCCCATGGTCCATCCTCTCCTCCATCACTCACATCCCCCCCTTCCCCCTGTCCCCCCCTCTTACTCCAGATGCCTATACCCCATTGAGTAAATATGCTGTTTCCTCTCCTAGCCACCTCTAATGAGAGTGAAGATTCCGTCATTCCCCCTTGCCTTCCCCCCTTCCATAACATTGCAATAGTTCATTGTGATAAAGAAAAATCTTATTATATAAAATATCTTGGCCTATTCCCCCTCTCAGTTTCTTTCTCCCATTACATTTTCCTTTTTTCTATTGACTCCATTTTTGCACCATATTTTATCTTCAAATTCAGCTTTCTCCTGTGCTTCAACTATAAAAGCTCCTTCTACCTACTCTATTAACTGAGAAGGTTCATATGAGTATTATCAGTGTCATTTTTCTATACAGGAATACATGCAGTTCATCATCATTAAGTCCCTCATATTGTCCGCCTCTCCTCCAACCTCTAAGCTTCACCTAAGTCCTATTTTTGAAGATCAAACCTTCTGTTCAGCTCTGGCCATTCCAACAGGAACATTTGAAATACCCCTGTTTCATTGAAAATCCATCTTTTTCCCTGGAAGAAGACATTCATTTTTGCTGGGTAGTTGATTCTCGTTGCATTCCAAGCTCTTTTGCCTTCCAGTATATTATATTCCATGCCCTACCAGCATTTTTTAAAGGTTTTTTGCAAGGAAGTGGGGTTAAGTGGCTTTCCCAAAGCCACAAGGCTGGGTAATTATTAAGTGTCTGAGACCGGATTTGAACCCAGGTACTCCTGACTCCAAGGCTGGTGCTTTATCCACTGCACCACCTATGCACCCCTCCTACCAGCTTTTAATGTAGTTGCTGCTAAGTTCTCTGTGATCCTGAATATAGCTTCATGATATTTGAATTGTGTCCTTCTGGCTGCTTGCAATATTTTCTCTTTGACTTGGGAGTTCTGGAACATGGCTATAATATTCCTAGGGGTTGGATTTCAGGATCTCTTTTGGGGGGGTGGGATTGGTGGATTCTCTCCATTTCTATTTTACCCTCTGCTTCTAGGATATAAGGGCAATTTTCCTGTAGTAATTCTTTGAAAATGATGTCAAGGCTCTTTTCCTGATCATGACTTTCAGGTATTCCAATAATTTTTAAATTATCTTTCCTAAATCTGTTTTCCATATCAGTTGTTTTTATAATGAGATGTTTCACATTTTCTTCTAATTTTTCATTTTTTTAGTTATGAAGTATTGATTCCTGATTTCTCATAAATTCATCAAACTCCCTGAGTTCTATTCTCTGTCTGAAGGATTTGTTTTCCTCAGAGAGCTTTCTTATCTCTTTTTCCTTCTGGCCAATTTTACTTTTTAAAGCATTCTTCTCTTCAATAACTTTTTGAACTGTTGTATCCATTTGACCTAAGCTGGTTTTTAGCATGCTATTTTCTTCAGCATTTTTTTGGATTTCCTTAACTAAGCTGCTGATTTCATTTTCATGGTTTTCCTGCATCTCTCTCATTTCTTTTCCCAGTTTTTCTTCTAACTCCCTCATTTGCTTTTCAAAGTCTTTTTTGACCTCTGTCATAGCCTGAACCCAATTTCTGTTTTTCTTGGAGTCTTTAGATGCAGGAGCTTGTGCTTCCTCATATTCACACTGAGTGTTTTGATCCTTCTTGGGCTCACATGCAAAATATTTCTCAATGGTGTTCCTCTTGTTTCTCTGCTTGTTCATTTTTCCCAGCCTGAGCCTGGTTTTGGGGTGCTTCCTGAGTTTATGGGACACTCCCACAAGGGTCTCAGTGTGTGAGTCTCTGTCCTCCCTCCTGGTCTGTGAATGACCATATGCGCCCCCCTCTGCCATCGGGCTGAGGTGGGGGGGGGGGCCTGCTGTTCTATGGGGGGGCCTAGACTGTGATCAGGATCTGAATGTGGTCAGAGCCCCAGAGTACTTTTCCAGGGGCAGAGGACAGAGCTTCACAGTCTCTCTCTCTTCACTCCCCTCCCTAGGTTCAATGGACTCATGCCCTGGGGGCTCCTGCTTATGGCTCTGCCTGCTTCTGTGTCCTGGATCTGGGCTGTGGAAAGACCATGTTGATTGCTGTGTGCCCTGAGGGATGGGCTTCATGTGCTCGCTCTGGCAGAGGTCCCCCTTCTGTTCCCCCAATTTGTGCTCACTGCTCCCCGGGGTGTAGCTCAGGAAACTCCCCCGCTACCGTGAGCTGAGGCTCCCAGTGCCCTGGGGCTGCCTCCGGGAGGCTGAAGTTCTTTTGCTCTGGGCAGGTCACCCCTCTGGTGGGCCTCCCCTCCAACCCTGGGTAGCAGAGCATTTCTGCTATTTTCCAGGTTACCTTGAGTAGGAGAACTGCCTCATTGGGTCCCTCTGTGGGTTCTGTCTTTTGAAAATGTAAAGTCCTTAATTTTGAAGTTTTATGAGAGAGCGCCTAAGATACTTTCCTCTCTTGTCACCATCTTGGCTCTGCTCCCCCCATACCAGTTGTTTAAACACATAGAAAGAACTGATATGAATAAGATTAATCTTTTTATTGATATTTTATTTTGTTTTTCCCAATTGAAAGTTATGAAAGTTTTTCAACATTCATCCATCTGCATATTTATGTTACACATTTTCCCACCACCACCCTTAGCAGTGAACAGACTAGTAAAAGTTATACATGTTCATGTGTATTTAATGTTAGAATAGTAATTATTTTGTGTGTGAGGAATTAGGACTATAAAGAAAGAAAACCATAGAATAGGAAGGAAAAACATAAGAGAAGTTTTTTTAAAAAGTGGACATAGTATCCCTTTCAGATTTTGTGGTATATTTTTTGTTTGTTTTGTTTACCTCTGGATATGGATAGTGCTGTCCATGACAGGTCTCCCAGGGTTGTCCTGCATCTCTGAACTCCTGAAAGGAGCTGCACTGATCATAGCTGATCAACTCACAATGCTGCTTAAGAGCATGTGGTCCTTGTTCTTTTGGTTCTATTCCTTTCACTCACCGTTAGGTCATGTAATTCTTTCCATGTAACTCTAAAATCCAACCATTCATGGTTTCTTAAATAGCAATAGTACTCCATAATATTCATATATAATAACTTGGTCTGCTACTCCCTGACTGATGGGCATCCCCTCAATTTCCAGTTTTTTTGCCACTACAAAAAAGAGCTGCTATAAACATTTTTAAGCACCTGGAACTTTTCCCATTTTTATGATTTCTTTTGGATATAAAGTTAGAAATGGTTATTGAAGGGTCAAATATTATTGCTCTTTGGGAATCATTCCTTATTGCTCTCCAGAGGGGTTGAATTAGTTTACAACTCCACCAACAGTGCATTAGTGTCCTAATCTTCCCACAATCTCTCTAACATTGATCATTTTCCCTTTTAGTCATTTTAGCTAATCCAATGGGTATGAGGTGGTATCTCATAGTTTTGTGTTAATCTTGAGTTAATAATTTTCAAGTACAATAAAACAAAATCATTTAGAAATTATAAAAGAGATCCTACTGGAATTATTTATGGGGAGAAAATATAAGGAACTGATGTCTAAATTATAAAATCACTTTCAAGCATTTATAGTTACTCTTTGACCTAGAAATATTACTCCTAGTTTGGTATCCCAAAGAGTTCACAAAAAACCCAGATATATAAAAATATTTTTGACAACTCTTTTTGTAGTAGCAAAAAATTGGAAATTGAGAGGAAGGCCATCAATTGGGGAATAACTGAACAAATTATGATATATGAATGTGATGGAACTCTATTTTTCTACAAGAAATCATGAGGGATAGGAGTTCAGAATACCCTGGGAAGACTTGTAGGAGCTGATGCTGAGTAATGTGAGCCGAACCAGAAGAACATTATGCACACTAACAGAAACTTTGGATGATAATTAGCTACGATGGACCTGTTCACTTCAGTTGTACAATAATCAATTCTAAAAGATTTGTGATGGAAAATATCATCCATATCCAGAAAAAGAACTATGGAGTTTAAATGCACAGCAAAGTTTACTATCTTCAGTTTTTAGAAGTTGTCTTGTATATTGTGTTTTTGACCTTCTAATCTTTTTCCAATCTAATTTGATTCTTCTTTACATAGCTTATATCAGATTGATTTTTTGTCAGGGGGAAGGAGAAGGGAAAGAGAGGGAAGGAAAAATTGTAAAATTCAAAAACCTCAGAAAAAATAATCATTAATAATTACTTGCTGTATGTAGTTGGGAAATAAATAAACAAAAATATTTTTAAAATTTGCACTGCCACCAACCAAATCATAATGGAGATAATTATAAAATTAGGGGAAACTCACAATTTTAAAATGAGAAAACATAAATTTTTAATAAACAAATTGTTTAACCACTAATATTCAAAATATGAAAATTAAATGGACTTTATGTTACCTCACTCATTTAAATAGGCAAAAAAATTTAAAAGCCATGCAATTATGCTGTTATAGTTGTAGAAAAATGGATACTTATTCATTGCTGGTGAAATTTGAAATGTCTAGAATCTTCCTTCATTCCTTCCCTCCTCCCTCCCTCCTAACCTCCCTTTCATCATTTCTTCTTCCTTCTTTTCTTTCATTTTTCTTTCTCTCTCTCTCCATCCTTCCTTTACTTTCAGGTGTTCTTCCCAAAGATGTTAATCTTGGGTTTACAGGCCAAATTTCACTCTGGTTTTCATTGATTGGACAGCAATAGGTCCCAAGTCAAGTCTCACTTGAGCATTGTTTGGTCCCTAATCAAATCAGAGTAAATGTAATTTGCAATTTGTTTGTGTTTTGGTCCAAAATTCTGAATATCTTCCCCCTTCCTAGATTGATGTTTTTAAGTTTGCAAAAGAAATAATTCTTTACTTCATTTTTTCTTACTTGCCTTAATCACTGAGAAACCTTTGATTGCCTTGCCTCTGAGTTTGATTTTTTTTTTGTAACTAGGTAAAAGATAGTTCTTTGCTTCTTAACCTTATTTTTTTTCTTACCTAGCCTTAATCATTAAATGGATTTTGACTTAGTCAAATGGAGATCTGCCATCTCTCATTGCTCTAATCCATATCTGAATATTGGCCCAGATAACTCCAGAGGAAAAAATGGAGGATGGTGACTTTGCATAACTTTCCCTCACTTAAATCCAATTCATTTGCATGTCATAGCATCATCTCCTTGATGTCATGGTCTTCTTTGAGAATAAAGGGCAACTAATAACAGTAACAACAACAATAAATAAAAATACATTGACAAAAGAGCTTCCTTTTCAAAAATTTTTCATGGTAGTATTATATAATAATAATAACATAGATTATTATAATGAAGGAGGAAGCAGAAGAGATGGAGGAGAAGAAGGGGAAGAAGAAGAAGAAGAAGAAGAAGAAGAAGAAGAAGAAGAAGAAGAAGAAGAAGAACAACAGAAATAGCAACAAACTGGAAGCAAACTTGAATATCCAATTGAGGATAAGATAAATTATGTTACTTAAGTTTGATGAAATATTACAATTACTTTAGCTTGATGATATATTACAATGCCAATGAAAAAGTCCAAAGAATGCTAAAAAAAATCTGGAAAGACTTTATGCAATGATGACAAATGGGAAAATATAATAAAAGAACCAAAGCTGAACATGCACTAACTACCAGTAAACAGAAAAAAATAGAAATGAATGGTCAAACAGTGAATGATAAGAGAATTAAAGGGAAGACTGAAAAGTTGTTTTAATACATTATGGAATGGGAAATGAATAACTGGTTAATAAGTTGATGTCTAAGAATGAAAGAAATATCTTGATTGCTACTTAAACATAGAAATGCCAGACTCCTTCTAAGGGATGAGGAACATTTCAGCAGGGCTGGTCAGAATGCATTAAAAAAAATGGGTGGCAGTTAGATAAATGCAAATGGAGACAGAATCAGAAGTTATTTTTCTCTTCAATGTCCAATATACCAACTGGACAATGGCAGTAAAAATTACTTTGTTTTGAATGACAAAATTTGTATCTAAAAGAATCTTCATAGGCTAGATTAATGGACCAATTTAATAAGAAGAAAACTAACAAGATAAGTCAAAAACACTGTTTAGATTAAATTTTAATGACACATTTACTGGGAACCTGAAACTTAAACAAGGTTCTTAATCAAAATTCCTATTCTTTTGTGATATGGCAGGCAAAGTTAAGTGATAAGAAATCACACAAAATGATCCAGGCTCTTTGGAACACTCTAAGTTTAATAAGTCATTAACTGTATGATGGGACCAGCAAAATAACCCTTATGCAACCTTAAATTTCATTCTTAAAAGCTCAAGATTTAAAAATGGGGTTTAGAATGGGTCTAAAGTTAGTTCCATTGCATTTTTGCTTGATCATACTTAATCATTTTTAGGGTCTCAGTATATATGAAGTGTTCAGGGAGTACTCGATCCTCTGGTTTGAGGGCTTGCCAAACCCCATTCACAGCTGCTTATCCACTTTTGGGGTCTTCACCCAATTCTCACTTGTGGTTCCAAGAAGCTATAATATATCTAGCATCCATACCTCATAAAATAGTCTTTGCAGACAGGCTATACCAGGATGAGGGTAATGGACAGGTCTAAAACCTATTGGTGAATTTGGGGTATGTCTGTCCCAAACATGTGAAGTCTTCCTCTGATAGAATAGATCAATGAGAATATTGTTTTCCATTGACCAGGAAGGTAGCTGAAGCAGTTGCTGTTGGAAGCTTGGTCACACATTGAAGGCACCAAGATCATCCATTGCATCCTGGGCCATCACCAGTCATCTTGATTTTCATCTTACCACTGGAATTTTTATTTTTTACAATCAATGATAGAATTTTATTTATTGTTCTTTTTTATTTACATTTTTTTTATTCTCATTTTGTACAAATGTTTTTTACATTAATAAAATATTCTTGTTTACAAGTAAAAAAAAAAAATACCCCTCCCCCCCATGAATATAGATAGACTTGCTTGGGCGAAAAAGGTAAAGGGGAGAGAAAACAAATTAAAATTAAAAAAAAAATAATAGTAATAACTGTAGGTATGGCCAGGTGGCGCAATGGACGGAGCACCAGCCCTGGAGCCACGAGCACCTGAGCCCATATCCAGCCCCATAGACCCAACAATCATCCAGCCGTGTGACATGCAAGCCACCCGATCCCCACTGCCCTGCAAAAACCAAAAAGAAGGAAAAAAAAAGACCCAAAATAAAATAAAATAGTAATAATAGTAGGGGTGGCTTGGTGGCAGACAGAGCATTGGCCCTTGAGCCGGGAGCACCTGGGTCCAAATCTGGCCCCAGACACCCAAAGATCACCCTGCTTGGTGGCCCCAGGCAGATCACCCATCCCCACTTGCCCTGCACCCTCCCCCAAATAATAATAACAAAAAATGTGCTTCAGTCTTTGTTCCAACACCAACAACTCTGTCACGGGTGGATCACATTCTTTATGATAAGTCCATCACAAAAGTTACTTCAATATTTTTCCAATGTTGCCATTGTTGATCGCAACTCCCTCCTTTCTTATTTCTCCAAGACCATGTACTATATTTTCTCTCTCCTTTCACTCTGATTCTGCTGTAGGGTCGCTGAGTGGTGCAGCAGACAGATCCCTGGTCCTGGGGCTAAAAAGCCCTGAGCCCCTATACCACCCCTTAGGCCCAGAATCCACCTGGCCCTATGGTCCTGGGCAGGCCTTCCAATCCCAGCCCCTTGCAAGAAGTAAAAAAAGAAAATGTGTTATATCTGATCACTCTCCCCCCCATGGTCCATCCTCTCCTCCTTTATTCACATCCCCACCCCTTCCCCCTGCTCCGCCCTCCTTCTTACTCTAGATGTCTATACCCCATTGAGTATATTTGCTGTTTCCTCTCCTAGCCATCTCTGATGAGAGCAAAGGTTCCCTCATTCCCCCTTGCCTCTCCCCTTCCATATCATTGCAATAACTCATTGTAATAAAAAATATCTTATTATGTGAAATATCTTGGACTATTCCCCCTCTCCTTTTTCTTTCTGCCATTCCATTTCCCTTTTTTTCTGTTGACTCTATTTTTACACCATATTTTATCTTCGAATTCAGCTTTCTCCTGTGCTTCAACTATAAAAGCTTCCTCTACCTGCTCTATTAACTGAGAAGTTTCATATGAATATTATCAGTATCATTTTTCTATACATGCAGTTCATCTTCATTAACTCCCTCATATTTCCCCCCTCTCCTCCAATCTCCATGCTTCACCTGAGTCCTGTATCTGAAGATCAAACCTTCTGTTCAGCTCTGGCCATTCGAACAGGAACATTTGAAATTCCCCTGGTTCATTGAAAGTCCATCTTTTTCCCTGGAAGAGGACATTCAGCCTTGCTGGGTAGTTCATTCTTGGCTGCATTCTAAGCTCTTTTGCCTTCTGGTATATTGTATTCCAGGCCCTACGAGCTTCCAATGTAGTTACTGCTAAGTCCTGTGTGATCCTGACTGCAGCTCCATGATATTTGAACTGTCCTTCTGGCTGCTTGTAATATTTTCTCTTTGACTTGGGACTTCTGGAACTTGGCTATAATATTCCTAGGGGTTGATTTTTTGGGATCTCTTTCTCGGGGGGATCGGTGGATTCTCTCCATTTCTATTTTGCCCTCTGCTTCTAGAATATCAGGGCAATTTTCCTGTAGTAATTCTTTGAAAATGATGTCAAGGCTCTTTTCCTGATCATGACTTTCAGGTATTCCAATAATTTTTAAATTATGTTTCCTAAGTCTGTTTTCCATATCAGTTGTTTTTTCAATGAGATATTTCAGATTTTCTTCTAATTTTTCATTTTTTTGGTTTTGAAGAATTGATTTCTGATTTCTGGTAAATTCATCAATCTCCCTGAATTCTATTCTTTGTCTTAAGGATTTGTTCTCCTCAGAGAGTTTTCTTATCTCTTTTTCCATCTGGCAAATTTTGCTTTTTAAAGCATTCTTCTCCTCAATAACTTTTTGAACTGTTTTATCCATTTGACCTAAGCTAGTTTTTCGCATGCTATTTTCTTTAGCATATTTTTGGATTTCCTTGACTAAGCTGCTGACTTCATTTTCATGTTTTTCCTGCATCTCTCTCCTTTCTTTTCCCAGTTTTTCTTCCAACTCCCTCATTTGATTTTTTAAAGTCTTTTTTGAGCTCTGTCATAGCCTGAGCCCAATTTCTGTTTTTCTTGGAGTCTTTAGATGCAGGAGCTTGTGCTTCCTCATCTTCAGACTGAGTATTTTGATCCTTCTTGGGCTCATTTGCAAAATATTTCTCAATGGTGTTCCTCTTATTTCTCTGCTTGCTCATTTTCCCAGCCTGGACCTGGTTTTGGGGTAGTTCCTGAGCTTTGGGGACACTCCCACAAGGGGCTCAGTGTATGAGGCTCTGTCCTCCCTCCTGGTCTGTGAATGACCATATGCGCCCCCCTCTGCCATGGGGCCGAGGTGGGAGGGCCCTGTTGTTCTATTGGGGGGCCTAGACTGGGATCAGGATCTGAATGTGGTCAGAACCCCAGAATCCTGTTCCAGGGGTAGAGGACAGAGCTCCAGTCTCTCTCTCTCTCTCTCTTCACTCCCCTCCCTCAGCTCAATGGGCTCATGCCCTGGGGGCTCCTGCTTACCAGCTCAGCCTGCTTCTGTTTCCAGGTCTGGGCTGTGGAAAGACCATGTTGATTGCTGTGTGCCCTGAGGGCTGGGCTCCAAGTGCTTTTTCTGGCAGAGATCCCCTGCTGCTGTTCCCCCACTTTGTGCCTGGTGGTCCCTGGGGTGCAGCTCAGGAGATTCCCCCGCTTCTGTGAGCTGTGGCTCTCTGGGGCTGCCTCTGGGAGGCTGAAGTTCTTTCGCTCTGGCGGTCCACCCCTCTGACCCCGACCCCAGGGAGCAGAGCCTTTCTGCTCTTTTCCAGATTAACTTCAGTAGAGCTGCCTCACTGGGTCCCTTTGTGGGTTATGTCTCTCGAAAGTTTAGTTAGAGTCCTTAGCTTATGAGTTTTATCAGAGAGCTCCTAAGACTGGATTCCTTCTTGTCGCCATCTTGGCTCTACCCCTGTCTAGTCTGTTACCACTGGACTTTGATGACTCTGAAAGAGAGTATGGTTTTTGATTTTGTTCAATACATCAGCCCATGATGTTATTGGTCCTCTTCAAAAATGAGAGTTGAGCAACAATTTCCAGGTTCTGCCTTTTTCTAAAGACATTGAAGAGGAATAGAGCTAGAGAAACAACACTTTGATGATGAAAGGGCAAAGATCATGACATATAAGTACTGACTGAACAAACTATATTTATGATAAAAAAAGATTTGGGGCAGAGGAAAGGTACATGAAATTTGCTCTCAAACATTTGAACTATTGTCATGTAGATATTCTGCTTCTCTAAAGTCTGACTCTGATAATTAATTTTGATTTAGAGGCTCAAAAATGTCAAGCTACATTCTCAGATGAATATTTAAAAAAACTAATTTGCTTTTTTCTACAGAAACTCAAGAAGACTATCCGGTACAGTATGGAGCTGTTGAAACCTACATTAGCAGAGTAATGCCAGGGAAATCAGGTTGAAGCCTTGAAGTCCAGCACATATATTAAAGATTAGATGTGTTCTAATAGGTCCTGGAGGGCACATTTGGGAGTGTTGACTTACTATTACTGGGAGATAAATTTCAATTCAATAAGAAGTAACATCCCTAATAATTAGTTATTCATAACTGTAACTTGGAGTTAGTAAAATTCATGAAATTAGAATCCTTTCAGCAGAGGTTAGATGACCCCACTTGGAAAATTTATAGAGAAGACATATGAATGAGATTATTTCTTTTTGTCATAATCATTCAATGTATGATCTCTGATATGATTATATGAGCTCTGAAAATTGAAGTTTAGGAATAACAAATTATTTATATATGTAGATATTTAATTTTTTGTGTCACTTTATACAAATCTTTTGCATCATTGTTTCCATGTAGTTAGCTTGATTGAGTTTAGTTTCATCTCTCTCATTTCTAAGAAATGGGGTTAAAGGTGAGCTGGAGGAAAGATAGATATTATTTGAGTTTTACAATTTTCCCCCAATCTTGCTTCCCTCCCCCCACCCCCACCCCACAGATAGCACTCCGTCAGTCTTTACTTTGTTTCTATGTTGTACCTTGATCCAAATTGGGTGTGATGAGAGAGAAATCATATCCTTAAAGAGAACAGATTTCTCAGAGGTAACCAGATCAAACAATAAGACATCTGGGTTTTTTTTTCTGAATTAAAGGGAATAGTCCTTGTACTTTGTTTAAACTCCACAGCTCCTTATCTGGATATAGATGGTACTCTCCTTTGCAGACAGCCAAAAATTGTTCCCAATTGTTGCGCTGATGGAATGAGCAAGTCCTTCAAGATTGAACATCACTCCCATGTTGCTGTTAGGGTGTACAGTGTTTTTCTGGTTCTGCTCATCTCACTCAGCATCAGTTCATGCAAATTCCTCCAGGTTTCCATGAAATCCCGTCCTTCCTGGTTTCCTAATAGAACAATAGTGTTCCATGACATACATATACCACAGTTTGCTAAACCATTCCCCAATTGGAAGACATTTACTGGATTTCAAATTCTTTGCCACCACAAACAGGGCTGCTATAAATATTTTTGTACACGTAATGTTTTTACCCTTTTTCCTCATCTCTTCAGGGTATAGACCCAGTAGTGGTATTGCTGGGTCAAAGAGTATACACATTTTTGTTGCCCTTTGGGCATAGTTCCAAATAGCTCTGCAGAAGGGTTAGATGAGTTCACAGCTCCACCAACAGTGTAATAGTGTCCCAGATTTCCCACATCCCTTTCAACAATGATCATTATCCTTCCTGGTCACACTAGCCAATCTGAGAGGTGTGAGGTGGTACCTCAGCAAAGCTTTAATTTGCATTTCTCTAATAATTAATGATTTAGAGCATTTTTTCATATGGCCATGGATTGCTGGAGGAAAGATAAATTAAGAATATGAAAATTCTACAGAATGGATAATGACTAATAATCCATTGAATGATTCCTGACTCTTCACACAAAAATGGCAGTACTTTAGCGTTCTGAGCTTGACTATGCTTACTTAACTGTGACAAAATCAGCTACATCTGAATGATTAAGCTAGGTAATTTGCTCTAATTTAATATTTATCTGCTAAAGCCTATTACTCATTCATATTCAGAACCTACATTGAAAAAATGACCTTTTTAGAAGAAAAATAAGTTTGTAAAATTGATAGCCAGGAATCTTGAAAGATCATTTTCCTTTTAGAGTTATGATTATTTGTAGGTGACTTATCCTTAACATTAGATGATAAGTTCCTTAAGGGAAGGGACTCTTTTATTTCATCTTTGCACAGTATCTTGCATGTAGTAGATGTTCCAAGATGTATCTTGGAAGAAACTGGACAAATTATATCCCCAATATGAGAAGACAGTTATCTTTCCTTTCTCCTCTAACCCAACTGACACACTATTCTTCCCAAATAGTACTTTTGAACTTTATGTTTTCACTAGGGATTTTTGTTTAAATATTCTGCAAATTTTCCACATAGTTTTTCAGTTTTATCAAGCAAATGCTAGTGAGAAATCAAGATAATTTCCTGAGAGATAACCCTGAAGGCAAAAAGGCTATATAAGTTAATGAAGTTTTTTTCTAAATGAATATTTTATTTCATCTTTAGATTTTTCTTCATTGCTAAAATTAATATTTGAGATAAAAATTTTAAGCCTGATTTTTGACATACACATGGGAAGCACTTTAGTAGAGATGAATCTTTAAAACAAGATTTAAATTTACTGACAATGCTTTTAACACAGCATTTGCCAAAGTGCCTGGTGCTTAATAAATGTTAACTTAATGTTAATAATAATAATAATAATATGTTATTATAATAATGTTATAATGTTAATAATTATATGTTATAATGTAAATAATAATTATAATGTTAATAATAAAATGTTAACTTAATAAATGTTAGCAGTAACTTTCTGGTCAGTTGTGTGACTATCAAGATGTTGCTCATTATTTTTAACACTTGTATATTCCTTTCGCATACCTTCAAAAATGTGCCCTTAATATGATTGTAATAGAGTTGCAAAGTAATATGTATATATATATATATATATATATATATATATATATATATATATATATATATATATATATATATACAGTGTGTGTGTGTGTGTGTGTGTGTGTGTGTGTGTGTTTCTGGTATTTATTACTGCCTTTTTAAAAATAATAATTATATCAGTGACCCCCCCATTTTGTTATCTACTCCTCTTTGTGATATCCTGAAAAACATGATGTCTTCAGTATTGTATTAATGCCTATTCTACTTACTTATATTGTATATTCTGAACTGTGTTGTTAGAGTCTAAATGTGGTTGCAGTGTCATTGATGGAGAAATATAAAACAATAAAATAATGATATTTTATGGCCCTTTGATAATTCATATAAAATGAAACAATGGGGGAAACATGCTCAAGAAAATGTTTTACCATCATAAGGAAGGATGTATAATTTGGGAATTCAAATGAAAGAAGGGTTCCTATAGATCCTCCTTTAGATTCTCCTTTTAATTTTTGACAATATCTTGCATGCGCCATCTTGAAACAAATAATAACTTAAATTAGATGAATATTTATTGAAATAAAGGTTTTAGCACACAAGGAAAAACTATGTTCAAGCTATGATTTGTATGAATAGTCGTAGAATCGATACACCTGTACAGACATCTTGTAGAAATAATAAATATGGTCAATTAAGTTCAATATTCAATAGGAAGAAGAAATTGAGTTGCATTTAGGAAACTGTACAATAATTTTGTCAATTAAGTGGTTCAAAGAATACAGGACTGAACAGTCAGCTAGCAATAACTGAATTCAAATCTATATTAGATAATTGTTTGCTACATGATCATGGGAAGTAAGACTTTATTTGCCTTATCCACCAGAAAAGCGAATGGCAAACTGCTCCAATATTTTGGCCAAGAATTCCTATTCAGGGTTATGAAGAGTTAGGCATAATTAAACAGTTCTCTTACTCATCTCACACTTCTCCCTGAAATATAAAGTTATTATTTAAATATGAACAATTCCCCAATTCTGTTACATAGCTATAAATAATTTAATACTAAAAATTCCACGAAATTTAAAATATGGGCATCAAAAAATCAATGGAAAATTATAGTTTGGACATTAAAAGTCTGTAGGATTTTAACAGCACCCTCATTTCCCACCTATTCAAACTTTTATGAGACTTCTCTTGACTGGTTTCACCATAATACAGAAAGATCACTATTGGGTTAACCATATCAAACTCTTAGCCTCAAAAGCCTTGCTACTCCACCTTTTCACTACCTTCTACCTTTCTATTTGAAGCATAGCACCCTAAGCTCCAAAATTCTCTTTAAGGAGAAAAACCTAGCTCATCTATCTCATTTTTTTCACCTGATTGAACTATTTTTGGACTTCTCTGATTGCTTCCACAATGAGTACCTTCCTGCCTACCGTTGTCAGTTTTTTCAGTTTCCTTTTGTGTTGTTTCCTCTAGTTAGGTTGTAAGATCTTTGAAGGCAGAGATTGTCTGTAATTTCTGATACTTGAGTCCTTGTTGTTTAGTATAGTGATGCTTATAAATAGGTGCTTAAGAAATGTTTATTGACTATATATATTATATATATGATATTAATGATATCTTCAAAGACTTATGATCAGAAAAGGAAGCAGATTTCTGATGTAATAAAAAAGGAGCAACAATGTACAGACAAAATATTTTGGAGATACTTTGTTTCCTAGACTTAAGACCCAGCAAGGAGACTGTGTCCTGACTTTGGCATAACAATAATCCTTTGTGCTCTGGATCAATCAAACTCTGCCAAAGAGTATTGCTTTGATTAGCACCAGGTGTTCACAGATGGGAGGTTTCCCCCTCCCCACACTCATTTCCCAGGAATCTGAGAAGCAACATTCATCATGTTTCTGGCCTATTCATAGTCTGTGTTCCTTATACTCCTGTTCCCATCACAGAATTCTGGTTCTGTACTCTACAGAGTTATCATGAACTCCAAGACATGAGGCAAAATGACCTAAAATACCTGTATTGCCTTAAGATATGCCAACCATGAGAACCAACTCAAAACCTAAGAATGATTGTATCATGGATCAGTTCTTGCCTCTCTTGTTTCTGGCCTGTTTTGTGTGGTTCCAACCATTCATAAGTCGTTGGACTGGTTCTGGTTCAGTTGACAGTTCTTTATTAGAATATTTGTTCGTTCAAGCCCAAAGCAAGTGGACTTAATCCAGTAGTTGTTATTTTTAAAAGGGGACAATATGATGAGTAAGAGTTGTATAGGTAGAGGCAACGTGGATACATTATAATTTACATAAATGGAGTTCCCACATTGATGACTTTACCTATTGAAAGTTTATATTATCAATCAGTCAGTTCGTAAGTCAATAAACAAATATTAAGCACCATCTAATTACCTCTACTAAGCCCTGAGGATAGGAAAAAGAGATATAAAAATAGTTCTTGCCTTCAAGGATTTCACAGTTGAATGGGGGAAACAACAACAATAATAATAGCTTATGTTCATATTGTGCTTACTAAGTGCCAGACACTGCCAAGTACTTAATAAGTATTACCTCCTTGAATCCTTAAAATAACCCCGTTAAAGTCTACCACATCACCTAATTATCAGTAAGCTTTATACAAAGTAAATATAAATATACAATATTTATACAATATATAAATATACAAAATAAATATAATTTGAAACAATTTTGATAAAGCAATTTTTCTTAGATCAATAATCAGAGATGTAACTAACATAGACTATATGGTCTGAATCAAGAGGATATGTTTCCTCATACTATTCCCAGATCTCATCTCACCATCCTTTCCCAAGCAGTATAACTGTCATCACCAAGTCATGGTATCCTTTTCTTGAGTTGACTTTACTTTATCTTCAAAGGGGTTGAAGATTAAACCATCTCTGCCAACACTACTATACCTGTCAGATTGTTCTCTTTGCTGCCAGCACACTTTTCTCTCACTGTTTTGTTCAATTATTTTTGTTCCACATGAGTATATAAGTATATAGGCATAGATATATGCAGTACATGTGTGTGTATGTACACTGTCATATCCTCAGTTGACAGCCTAGAGAAAGAGAAATACAGAAACAGGAAACAGTTTTGTCCCCACCCAAAATAATTAAATACATACACTGAATTTTGTTTTATTGTTACTGATATTCATAACAAATACTTGTTAGCATTCATCCACATACATATGTATATTTTTACGTTACAGTATTTCCTTCCATCCTCCCTTTGCACTCCCCTCTCCTCAGTAGTGAACAGTCAAGGTTAGCATTGTACATATGTATTTGTGATAAACATGTTTACAGATTAGTCAATGATGGTATGAAGAATTAGGAAAGAGTTACATAAGAGATATTTTTTTATAAAATGTCCTTCAGATTCTGAAGAGGTTTTTTCTTTTGTTTTGTTTTGTTTTGGTTTCGTTTTCTTCCTTTGGATGGGGCGAGTATTGTCCCTTAGCAAGTCTAATACAATTATCCTAGCTCTCTGAACTGTCCAGAGGAGCTGCTTCCATCAAGGTTGATCACCTCAGTGTGGTTGTTGATGTATATACATTGTTTTCTTGGTTCTGCTCCCTGTGCTTAGCATTAGATCCCGTAATTCATTCCATGTTTCATCCTAGGAAATTTACAGAATATCTATCAACTCTGTTCAAAATGACCATTTGGAAAGTATTTGAAGGAAGCACCAAATCTGAATATTGATGTGGGAAAATGAATTCAAGTTCTTCTTTTGCATATAAGGAACCTTTGAAGCACATTTTGAAAACAGAAGAGAAAAAAATCACAGGTTATAAAACCCAGAAACATTCCTATCATACTGTAATAAAACCTTTCATGAGTAAACCTTTTGACACTGTGTATGCATCTTTGAGTCTCACTGAGCATTTAAACTAAAACTAAAAGTTATTGTCAGATTGTAGCAAAATATTTAGATCACTCAACCTGAGACATATTTGTTCAAATTTTCCATCCTTTGGCTCATCTTCATGCTTGACTCCATATTTCTATAGTTCAAGTAGTTAAAATTTCCTTTTGCTTGCTTTTTAATTTTTTCCTTGGCCTAACATTAATTTTTTTTTTACTTCTGAGGCCTCAAACATAAGAATTGCTTATAAAAATAAATGTTTGTACTTTCTGTAAGATGACATCGTATTGAATGAAATAGTAAATAGATTCATTGTTCTAAAACAAAAATTCTGTTGCAGTTGTACTATGCTTTCTCTGTCCTCCTCCCCTATTGACCTTGCAAAATTTCTGTTATCCAATTATGAACTAATTATATCCTGAGAGACTTATCACTAGATTTTTGGGAGATATTTTGATCACAACCACTCGTTAAGTAGTCTACAGAGGCATAGAGGAAGGAATTTCACTCTGTCTCAAGGAAGGCAATATAAGTATAAATCTTATGATCCTCATTTTATGGATGAAGAGACTAAAGCTTAAAGGCAAAAAGTGAATTGTCCATATTAGGTGGTAAGGATTATGTCTCAGCTTTTTTGACTCCCTGATCATACCATATGTTAAAATTGAAATGTATTGAAACATTTTAGTATCTTTTCCACTTCATTGTACCTTAATAACTGTAACTTCAGTGTTCAACAAAACAACAATTTCTTGAATAATAGCATGGTAAAATCATATTATTTAAAATTCATTAACTACTGTCAGTTGATTTGCAAACCATTTCTTGATGACCTAAGAATATCATGCTATCAATGTTACTGCTATTCTTTCATTCATTCTAAGTATATAGAGGCAGGTCAAGCCTCCAAAAGATTTAACTTTTGGAAGGTTCTCCTGAATTCCTTAGAATACTTCTTATCTTTATATTCTTCACTTTTTGCTTTTCTATTTTAAGTGACTCCTTTCTTGGTAGAGGATTTGTGAATGTGAATGGGGCTAGAATTATATCTTTATTTTCATTAAAATCTGATTACCTTTGTGCCCTCTGAATTATATGAAAGTATTTAACAGCATCATTCTGAGAAGAGAGTTGCATAGGTTTCACTAGACTGACAACTGTGTCCATGGGGGAAAAAAGAATACTTAGTTTATTTAGCCCTTACAGGTATATCTCAGAGATATTGCAGGTTCAGTTCTAGACCATTGCAATATAGTGAATATCACAAAAATTAAAAAGGAGAGTCACAATTTTTTTGTTTTCCAATGCATAAAAAGTTATATTAACACTATGATGTAGTCTATTGAACATGCAATAGTAACATTTCTATAAAGTGTTAATTAAAATACTTTTTTGCTAAAATAAATTCTAATCATCAGCTAAGCTTTAGAATCATAATCTTTTAATTGGTGAGGGATCTTGCCTCAATGTTGAAGGATGCTGATTGATCAGAGTAGTGGCTGCTGAAGCTTGGGGTGATTGTGACAATTCCTTGAAATAAGAAAACAAAGTTTGCCACATCGATTGACCCTTCCTTTCACTTGAACATCAGAGGCCATTTAAAGCTTATTAATTGATCTAATTTCCATATTTTTGTGTCTCAGGGAATAGAGAGAAGTACGGTGATGAAGAAATATAGGGGAATGGTTGAAAGAGAATCAGAACACACAATATTATTAAGATTACTTTCTTATATGAGTGCAATCTATGGCACCCCAAAAAATTACAATAATAATATCAAACTGATTAACAGATTACCATAACATATAATAATTTAAAATTTTGAAATATTGTGAGAATTAACAAAATGTGACATAATGGCTCAATGTGAACACATGCTGTCAGCAAAAAAAAATGGAGCCAATAATGGAGGCAGGATTGCCACAAACCTTCAATCTGTAAATAAACAAAAATCTAATATCCGAAAAACATAATGAAGTGAAGCCAAAATTAAATTAGATAATGTTTTAATACTATAATAAGGAAGAATGGGGATTATGCCTGTGAATTCAATGCTTTAGGGGAACTACTATTAACAAAAATTCCATAGCAATACAATTAGAAAACTTCTCTGAGTTTTTTACTTTTGGAGAGTTTTCCATCGCTCTGAAATGTTAGAATCACAAAGCCAGTATATGAGAGGCTAAGTGCAAATCCAGGTTTAGTTGACTTGGAAATCAGTTCTCTATCCATGTGCCTCTCATGATGAACCAAGCTTATAAATATAAATTTCATAACCCAAAACTGTAATTTGTTTCAGATTTTGTCAATCATTTAGCTTTCCATACTGTTTTCTATTGTGGCAATTTAATATTTTTCAATATACTTCATTTCAATTATTAGTAATATTCAGGCTATTACTCTACCCTCTGGGACCATGGTGAATGTTTTCTGTGTACAAAAAGCTGATTTCAACAAACATGTTCTTTATAACAGAAATGCATTCTGTGTTCTTAAGTCTCTAACACTCAGTACATTTTGGCAACTGAAAAGGCTTGTTTTCTAGTGTCTTTAGAGTGAGATTTTTGAATTTTCAATTGTTTCTTAGTCACTATTCAATTAATGCCTTTAATATAATTCAGCTTCATTGCTTCATCATGGCATGGAAGGGACCCTGGACATTTGAATGCTCTGCTGATGAAGCAACAGATTTGATAGATTCTACAAATTTAAACAGGTTAGAATATGAGACCAGTGGGAGCTTATATAATTATCTTCAGAATGATTCAATTAGACATTTGGTCCTTAGACCAAAGGAGATAATATGGTACAGTACTAAGAGTTCTAGCTCTGTAGTCAAAAGACTTAGATTTAAATCTTCCTGCAGATACTTAATACATAGAAGACCATGGAGAAGTCACTTAATTTTTCCAGACCTAGTTTTCTCATCTGTAAAATGAAAGAATTGGATTTCCTCTGGTGCCTTCCAATGTTGGGATTATGATATTCTGTTTCCTGTTCCATAGCTTTTCAGTGTTTTTCTTCTTTTAGCTATTTTTTTTTGCAAGGCAATAGGGTTAAGTGGCTTGCCTAAGGCCACACAGCTAGGTAATTATTAAGTGTCTGAGGCTGGATTTGAACTCAGGTACTCCTGACTCCAGGGCTAGTGTTCTATCCACTGCACCACTTAGGCTCCCCCCTTTTCAGTGCTTAATCACCATGACTGGAATGCTTTGTTTTTCTCTTCTTTCCCTATTAGTTTTTCTTTATGGCTTCCTTCAAAACTTAGCTTAAATAATACCTTCTGCCCAAGACCTTTCCCTTTTAGAGTTTTTCTTCTCCCAATTTCTGTTATCAACTGTCTCACCATATCTTCTTTATACTTAGTTGCTTATGTGTTGTCCTTCCCATTAAAATATATACTTCTTGAGAGCAACGTCTGTCTTTGACCTTTTTTTACATATCAAGAGTTTACCATAGCTTTTAGATCCTAGCAGTGTGAATTATGTGGGTAGAGGAAATATTTGTGAGAATGAACAATATCTTTTTTATTTAATTATCTCAATATGTTTATTAGGTTCACAATAGATGATTTAGTGGCTATTTGCATATATGTAAATATATATATATATATATATACATATATATATATATGTACATGTATTTACAAGCATGCATATTTCCATAGAGAGAGAGATATAGGGATAGAGACAGAGAGAGTCATAGGGATAGAGAGGATATGGATGTTTTGACAGAATAGTACAAATTATTTTGGCATGATAATAATACCCAAAACAACCTATTAAACCTGAAGATTCCCAAATTCTAATGCAACACAGTTGAATATAATATAATTTGATTTATTTGATTCTGATACTAAAGGCAATAGTTGAATATTCTGAAGTTATTAAGATGACAAAACCACTATTATTACAGCTGTGATCAAGCTACTTTCCTGTGCAAAAGTCATTAATAACTTCCTGTTAATATTGAACTTGGCTAAATACCTTGGCCTAGCAAAGTACTCCATAATATCACCTGAACATATAATATGATCTTAATATTTTTCTTTCTCTATATATAATGTGGTTCTCAAGTTGTACTATTACCAATGTCACTAGCTCCCTCAAATTTTACTGCTTTGAAATGTTTTCTCATGGTTTTCTTTTCTAAGAATGCTCCCCTCTATAGCCTTTTTTGATATTAAGCCCATACTGATTATTAAATATTATAATTACACAATGCTGACAAAGAGAAATAACACAGGAAATGATGGAATTAGGTCTCAAAATATCTCGAGGGAACTAAAGTTTTATTAAATCTAATATGCAGATCATATCCAAATATTCAAATGAATCATAATCGCTGTCTGGTTTGGACCTTACCTCCAGTGACTCAATGATTCAGATGGCAACCATCTATACCAGAGCATTCCAAACCGGTTTTGCCCATCTCCCTCACCAAAGATAATCATGAGAAAAGAAGTGATGTGAAGAGGGGATTCCAATGTGCTTTAGTACTTCCTTGATTTCTTTCTCTTTGCCAGGTTATTTGTACAACTTCTTTGGTTATCTGCTCAACTTCTCCCTGATATTTAATTTCAGTACTTCAGAGGTAGTATTTCATGACTTGTATGCATATAATACTTTTATACTATCAGAGTTAAAGAGATGAAACTTTATTTCTGTGACAAAATTGAGGAGGAGGTTTCTTAATAGCATTTTATCATTCCTTAGAGACAATTCAGTCTACTATTATCCTATTTTGCTATGGAGTAAACTTTTTTTGTAAATTTATGTTTTCTTTCTCGGATATACACACTAATAAACAAACTTGACAAACAAACTTCATCTAATTGTAGGGAATAATCTGTAAAAAGATTTTTCATTTGTTTGGCCTGTCCTGTGTGGTTGGTCCAACAAAAATATTTTGAATGAATATAGATCATTTCCAGGAGAAGCTTAAATATTCTACAGCTTGATGCAACAAACAAAACAAAGTAGTTTGCAATTGAAAGTATCAGGAGTACCTCACCACTTTATAGGAATTTTTCAAATCTTCTTTACATAGGGGTAAATACATTTAGAAAGTATACTTAACCCTATTTCACACTTTACATAATGTTTATTAGCAAATGGGTATATGCATATATGTATACACAAATTCATATTGTATATATGATGAGATTGTGTTATAATTAATTATAACTGAAATAAGTCACCTTACAGGGTGCAAAAATTTGAAGTGTGCAAATACTTACATAATTATTCTTAATTATCCAGTTTAATAATTTGTTTTATATTTTAATGTTAAATACATTCTTTCAAGCATCAAGGAAATAACTGAACTTAGTACTTAGTTAAAAAGAGTAATTAAGTTAAAAAGGAAATTACCAGAGTGTCTTTTTCCTTTTCTCCCACCAAAGCACCAAAATTCTGGGGTTTCCTCTTAAAATTGACATGTATTATTTTAGAATCATAATCAAGAAATACAAAATATTTATGAGATAAATTACTTTTTGTGGCCAATTTGGTTCTTATAATTATATGGTCATTGATGGACACCAGGGGAGAGGCTGTCATAACAATGTTCAAAAAGGATCAAAACAGAAAAAGTTCTTATGACACAGGTAGGATCCAAATGATTCATGTTCTGGGGCAGCTAGGTGGCACAGTGGATAGAGCACTGGACCTGGAGTCAGGAATAGCTGAGTTCAAATCTAGCCTCAAACACTTAATAATTACCTAGCTGTGTGGCCTTGGGCAAGCCACTTAACCCCATTGCCTTGCCAAAAAAATCCCTAAAAAATCCCCAAATGATTCATGTTCTAATTATATTTCCACTTATAATTTCAGAGTTTCTCAGGTTAATTATTTAAATTGCTAATTAAAAGTTTCTACCAATACTTAGTCTTCTGATACTGTGTTTCCTTGGATAAGTCACTTAATTGCCCTTTCTTCATGAAATGACTTGATTATTTCACCTAGGAAAATCATTCTCCTCTAGAGTCATGATTCTTTTGTACACACTTTAAGGAATCTAGATTTGTTTTGCAAGTATCTAATTGAATTTTTTTATCACTGGATTTTATTTCTCATAGTTATTGTATTATGGAATTCAACCTGAAACTGAAGGAGCTTAAGTATTCAATTTGGGGAACAAAGTTATCTTCAAATTATCACTGAAGATTTTTTGAATCTGTGTTTTTGAATCTGTTCTAGTTGGACTTTTGTGAGAGATTAAACAAGAATTTCAAGTGTTTGTTAGATAATGGAAATCATCAAACTAAGTGGCAGAATGTCAGCAATATTTTCAAACGTGATATCCCTCTGCTTTTTATCCCAACATATAAATCTAGGACATGATAACTCTGATGCATTTCATTCAATAGAATAAATTGTAGAAAAGAGAGCAATTCGAGAAAACTTTGTAAAGAAATAGTTAATGCACTTTAAAAATCACCATCTTCATGATTATATAATGTCTTCTTCTTTCTTGAGATTGGGTTCTGAATGAAAAGGGAAAATAATTCTCATTACACAGTCTTCTGGCTATGTAGGGGTCACTGTTTCTTCCAAGGTTAAAACGTTGCATTTCATGCCTTAACTCACTGAGAAAGTCTACAGAGAATAAAGCTTGGGCTAAGTTATGACAGATGAATACATGAACTACAGAGTAGGTAAAGAGGGCAAGACACAAAATCAGGTTCATAAAAGCATGTCAAGGCAATGAAAATACTTTCTTTCATTTGAAACCTAACTGATTTTATCTAAATAAACTGATCTTGTCCTTTCTGTGCTTACTGTGCAATATGTTTTTATTTGATCCAGTGAATACACTGCCCACTGTGTATATTCTAAAAGTTAGTCAGATAAGCACAAAAACAGACAGAGCAGATTGCAAGGGAAGGAAAATACTGTCTCAGGTAAGGGGGAAGGGGGAAGCTATTTTTATGCTCACTGTCTAATATATAAAATTCAAAGGAATTTAAATAACAAAACAATTCTAAAAGCATAAAAATGAAAAAAAAACAAATAAGACATGTAAGAAATGTACTAGATTGGTAATCAAGAGGCACAGCCTCTAGTCTTGACTCTTCTACTAATTAGAGATAAGACCTTGAGTAAAAACACTTAAACTGTCTAGGTGATTTAGTGCATAGAATTCCTGGCCTGGCCACGGAATCTTAAATTGAAATCCAGTCTGAACTGCTTATTAGCTGTCTGATCCTGGGCAAATCATTGAACATTTCTTTTCCTCAGTTTCCTCATCTGTCAAATGGTGATAATAGCATCCACCTCCTTGGCTTGTTGTGAGGATCAAATCTAGTGCCTGACACACTATGTTTTTATATCTATATAATATTATAATATATTATTAATAGTTGTTTCACCTATGAAATAATGGTCTTGGTTTAGATTATCACTAAATTTCCTTCCATTTCAAAAATCCTGTATTTCAAAATTTATCCTTATAATGACTAGAGATAAGATTCTTTTTTAAAAAAATTCTCATTTTTATCATATATTAAAATATATAAATATTGTGTATAATATTTCCTATGTAACATATTAAAGAGAAATATAATTTATATTATATAAATAAATATATTTATTTTATCATATAATTAAAATATCTGAAGGAATTAAAATGAGAAGGAAAGTGGAGAAATTCAGTTAAAGGAATTCTGGGCAAAACTAGGATATGTTACTGGAATTGTTTTTCAAGGGACTTACCTTTGAACTACACTAATTATGGTCCTTTGTTCAGTCACCTTGGCTCTTTGTTTATTAGTTTTCTTATCTAGTTTAGCCTTGAAAATGTAAAATTCAGATTCACCTCAAGATTCACTAATTATGAAATGTATAGATCTTATCTACCAAGAGATCCCACATCAACTTGGACCTTAGAGCAGATTGGTTCCCCAGGGGAGTTAATACTATCAGAAGTTCTATAGCAGTTTGTGCTTCCAAGTTCTTAGTGTTAGGTGAGAGAGTGTGACAGAGATGAGACAGAGACTGAAACAGAGACAGTGACAGAGAGAGAAGCAATTATTCAGAATTTGCTGTCAGTCATTAAATGCTTATCCTTGTAATAAGCAATTGCCTCCTCCATTCCCTTAAGGGATCTCCAACTCTGTATTCAGGAGGTCTACCTTTTAAATATCCTGATTTTATATTCCATTTTTTAACTGTTGCAAAGTCCACAGTAAGGAAACCACACTATTGAAACTGAGTTATTTTATAGATACTGTCTTTTAACCAGAAACTTATTTAATAAAAAAAATCTCTGAGCAATCAGACCTGCTAACAAGTGTCTAATATTGCATGAGATAAATTAATATTTACTATATTAATAGCTAATTATGGTGTAATCTATCATTTTTATTTTTTTACTCTTAGGACCACAATCTCCTAGTCCCAAAGAATCAACCTGAGTGGGAACCCTTAATTTTTGCCACCACTGTAAACAAAAATCAGCCTCATTTAGATTTTCTCCTCTTCTCCTCTATATGCAATGTCCTTAATTTCCTTTTTTAGAGTTTAGGGCAGCCCCAGATCATGAAGAAGCTAATCAGAGTTCCATCTGAGCTTCTCCAGTTCAAATGCCTGGAGGCTTCTGAGCCTTATGTTCAACCCCCCTTTTTTTAGCAGAGGAAAAGAAAGACTTTGCTTATTTCCTTATTAAATGTCCTCCAAAGAGGGTTGAGTTTCATTTGTCAGAAGAGTTCCCTGTCAGAAAGTATACATCTGATTTAAGGTGTTTTAGAGTTTCCCTTGGCATCTTGTTACCTAGATAAACCACTGACCATCAATTTATTGTTTATTTGCTAGCCTAATCAATAAATCAGTTGTTATTTGCCTGAGAACTTTGTCTCTATAGCTTTATTTACAATATATACAAAAACATGAAATAATGGAATATAAATAGCTGTTTATGAATTGAATGATTTATTGACTATTTACTCATATTTCTTTATTAGGTCAGGGCTACATTATAAGACTGATTTCAAAGCAGGAGGGAATATTGTTTTTTGATATGACACAAAAGTCTAAGCACTTTTTTTACATTTTTCTTTGTATTTTAACATATCCCCTTTCACATATTCTTGGTTTCATATAAACTTTTGTCTACTTGTTCTCTTACTAGCTAAAATCTTCTTCCTTTCCCACTCCAGGTTCTCAGAAAGCCATCACATGAAAGAGAATGAGCATAACCACCATATATGCCAAAATACAACATTGCATACAATATTCTCCATCTTTGTAATTCACATCTCTTCAGAGATGGTGGAGGGAGATGTTTCCTTTTATTTCTTCTTTGGGATCATGCTTGTTCTTTGTAATGCTGCAATATTCATTTTGTATTTCTTTGTGTTGGTTATGGTTTCCATTTAATAGTTGCCATTCTGCTTAATTTTTCTTAGCTTTTTTGTTTGTTATTAAATTATTCAGTCATATCTGACTCTCTATGACAACATGTATCCTTCTACCCTTTACTATCTCTTGAAGTCTAAGTTCATTCACTATTTCCATGGAACTTCCCTTTTCCTTTCAATTTTCCTCAATATCAATGCATTTTTCAGTGAACTCTTTCTTCTCATTATGTAATCAAAGTATTTAAGTTTAAGCTTCATTATTAGACCTTCAGTGAAGTGTATGAATTAATTTTGGAAGTAAAGACTGAATTGATCTCTTTGCTGTCCAAATGATTCTCACAATCTTCTCTAGTACCACAGTCAAAAATGAAAGTTCTTTAGTGTTCAGCTTTATCTTTAATCTAGCTCATGACCATATGTTGTTATTTGAAGTAAAAATATAGCTTTGATTATATGGATATTTGTCAGGAAAGTAATATCTCTACCTTTTAGTATAATGTTTGAATTTCACATCTTTTTCCTTCCAAGGAGCAAACATCATTTAATTTCGTGGTTGCAGCTACTAACTAAAGAGATCTTTGAATTTAAGAATACAAACTCTGAATACACACTCCATTTCTTCTCTTTAATTGCCAGGAAGTGATGGAATCAGATGGCAAGATTTTAGCTTTTTTTTTTTTTTGATGTTGTTTCAAGCCATCCTTTATACTCTCCTCTTATTCACATTAAGAGCTTCTTAATTCTTCTTCATTTTCTGTTACCAGAGTGGTATCATCTACATATCTGAGATTGTTGCTACTTTTCTCAGCAGCAATAATTCTGGCTTTTGTTTCATGCAACTTAGCATTTTGCATGATGTGTGTTCTTCATATAAGTTATATTAAAAAGTCACATTATACAGTCTTGTTCTCAATTTCCAATCTTAAAGCAATCAGTTGCTTCATGTTCAGTTTTAACCATTACTTCTCGGTCCATGGACTTGTTTCTCATGAGACAAGGTAATGCTCCCATCTCTTTGCCACATTTGTAGTGATCCACACAAAGAGTTTGGTGTAGTCATTGAAATATAAGCATTTTTTTTCTCCTGAAAGTCTCTTGCCTTCTCTACAATTCAGTGAATGGTGGAAATTTGGTCTCTAGTTCCTCTGCCTCTTCAAAAACCAGCCTGCTTTTCTGGTAATTCTTGCTTTGCATATTGCTGCAAATTAGCTTCCAGAATTTTAAGCCTAAGCTTTGTGAAATGAGCACAATTGTTTATTGAGTATCAATAAATCTTCCATGCTTTACTATATGTCAAAGACTTCTTTTTTTACAGCACAATGATATTACATTATGTAATGAGGTATAGAAAAATTGATAATAACCTCTTCTAACTTCTAAGAACTTTGAAACATATTTTCTGACCATTCATTAGACTACTTCAGAATAATGATTTGTTAATTGCTGGTATCATTTTTCCCTTTTATCCTTACTTTTCTTTGTGCTTTGGTGCATAACTGATCCTGTTTCATTTGAAAGATCTGTGAAACTCTTAATATACTTATTCTAATATCTATTTTATTATTTCCAAAAGTTTTTGAAGTGTGCTCTTCAAGAGCTATAAATTTTGATTGTTTTCTTTGAGTAATAGCCATTAAAAAGTTAAAATGCCAAAATGAGAATGGTGAAGCATGTGTGTTGCATGAAATCCAGCACTCAATTAATAAAGAATAATTAAAGGTTGGAAAACTAATTCAATTCAATTTCATATGGTCAAGGTAAGAGATACTAAACTAGCCTAATATCAGAAGAAGGATATATATGTAATGAACGTTGCTCATAAAATTAAACTATCAAAATCATTGCTTATCCCAACTAATTTTCATGCATTGTATATAGTTCTATTCTTTTATAAGCTGCAAAGACAATGTGTTGTACCATTCTCTAAATTGAGAGGTACACCAGCTCAATAAAAGCAGTTTCATATTTTCCTTAATATCCCTGAAATATAGTGTAATAGAATGCATATAAAATATTGATTGCTTATAAGTATATTTTAATATTTATAATTAATATTATAATTATAATAATATGTTTAAAATGAAACAAAAAGGTTAAAATATCATTTTTGGACATGAATATTTAACATCTTCTTAATACCCAAGACACAAGAATCATAAGCTTTATACTTTTTCATGAACTGATAATAAATCACTAAACTACAAATATCGATTTTTAAATATACTATATTGAAACTAGACCTCAGTCACAAAACTTTTGCTTAGATATGATGATTTATCAATTGAAAAGACAATGTTTTAATACAGTTACCATATCAAATAGTCATTATCTCTAAGATATGAAAACTAAATGAAAAAGATCTGGTAGAAGAATCTGGGACCATATTGAGAGATTTATTGAGTCTGCTACTGGAGTTATTCCAAAAATGCTTTTAGCATACCTAAAGAATAGTTTCTCAATATTTTCTTTTGTATCATGGACCCTTCTAGAAGTCTAGTAAAGCTTATGGATCCTGCTTCAGAATTATGTCTTAAAATGTATAAAATAAAATAAATAGAACTACAAAAGAAACCATTTCTATTGAAAAATAGATGTTATTTTTTAACATATCCATGGAATTCATCTTAAAAAGAAAATAAACATTTATTAGTATTTACCATGTTTCAAACAATATTCTAAGTGAATCACAACTATTTTCTCATTTGATGTCCCAATTATATATACTGAGCTTATTATCTAATATTTTTATTCAGACTTGTTACTTGATTCAGTTATCCAATAGACCATAGTCTTTTCCATAATATTGTGTTATAGAAACTTGTCTCAGTATCATTCCTATTTGAACTCATTTGAAAAAGATGAAAATAATGATATGGATAATTATAATAATGATGAATAATCACCATACAGAATATAACCTGAGGCCCTAAAAGTAAAAATGCTCATCCAAATGTGTAGGAGCTGAGGGAAAAAAGGGTAGTGAATTTTTTAGCACCATATTCACTGTTAGTCCAATGCAACACTTCATCAGAGAAGATTTGCAATGCATTTAGTATAAGTAATTTGATTTTATATGAATAAAAATAGTAATGAAGATGTCTAATGTGGACAGAGACCCACTCTAAAGTCAAAGGAGCCTTAGCATCAGGTGGTGCATCTGACACTTGCTATACAACACTGTACAAAGTCATTGCCTCAAGCAAGTCTCTAAGACTCTGATTTGCAGAGTTTGTGAATTTTTATCACCTCAACATTTTTGTTGCTATATTTCAATATAATTCATTGCTATTCTCTCTAATAAAAAATAGTTTCTTATTTAGGAGCTCCAAAAAACTGGTATAGTCACAGATCAGGTCAAATACATGTATACATTGTACACATGAAAATGAGAACTTATACCCATATGAATGTATCTGTGTATAATATCTATAATAATTAATATCTATTTAATTGAATTGACCATCAAGTTCAGAGAACCTCACCACTCTTCAAACTTGCATAATGATTTCCTGATTAGAAACCTAAATCTGGTATTGATATTTCTAAACCATCAATTTGACTTTCACCAAAACATTTTGATAATCATGTTCTAATTGCCACATGTATCATGGAGAATTTTGCAACATAGAGGGAAATGTAGATATTAAAAACTCATTTTTTTCCTTAGCCAGTTAAAAGATGTCATAGGTAGCTTATAAATTAAGTATGACACTTTATTGTACAGACATTAGAGGAGTAACATTAGTCTAAGCCATTGGGAAAGTTTACATTTTGTGTGATTCAGTGACAACAATATATTTCAAATGATGAAACAGTTAATATCCCTAAGACAATAATGAAGTGAAAGCATAACAGAGTGGTGGATATAAGAAATATATTGGAACACTTGTGGACACTATTGCTCAGAGGGAAATTTCCAACTCTAATGGAAAATTATTTTAAAATATTTAATGTGCTTGTTGCAAAGCCCCTGGGCATATGTACAATAATACAAATATCATTTACATATCTAGTAACTCTTAACTGTCCCTGCACTTGCCAGGCATTTGACACAATTAACAAATGCTAAACTGAACAGATGGGTCTTCTATGGCTCCCTAAGGGCGTGTCTACATTAGGTGTGCCAAGGGGGCAAGGTTAATGCACCCATTTGGCATCTGCATGCATTTCCTCAGCAGCATATACACTGTTGTCTGGCTAGGCTGCAAATGCATCCTTTTGGTCCCTGGAGAAACAGTGTGTGAGGATAGAACTTTTTTTTTTTACATTTTGATTGTACTTTTTGAAGCTTCTCCCAAGTGCAATAGGAACCTATGAGTAGAGAGTATCTGCACTTAACTGTACAATAGCACAGACCTGTTGGATGTGTTTATAAGTCTTTACAATCTATTTTAAATATTGAGTGATTGATGGAAGTATTTTGTAGTTAAAGTAGTATGTACTTTCTTGAGGGTCATATTTTCAGATATATTAATAAACCAGAGAATATCTGGAGCAAGGCAGACAGGATAATATAGGATCTTTAATTTAAGTCATATGAGTGTTAGTTGGAATAACTGGTGGATATTTAATCTGAAGAGAAGAACTTGGTGTCATTATGTAAAGTATGTCACCTGAAAGAACATTTTGAAGTTCTGTTTGATTTCAGAGGTCGAACCCTGGATCACTGAGAATAATTTTGCAAAGAGGCAATTTGGTTGTCATATCAGGGGAAAAATCCTCACATTTAAGGTTGAGATGCTTATATAAGAATTTATAATCTTCATTTTTTAAAACATCTAAAATTATCCATCCATAATTTTTCACCAAACTTCTAAAGGGGTCCACGATTCACAAAAAGGCCAAGAAAACCAACTCATAGAGCTACTTTAAAGTAATAAGACTTTTCTTTGGGTAGTGGGTTCTCTCTAATCAAGTCTTCAAAAAAAAGTCTAAGTGCCCACTGTAGTATATTGTAGTATACGTTGTAGAGAAGATTTTTTTTCAGACATTGATTCCAATAGATAACTACTGAAGTCTTTTCTGACTGGAATTCAGTGATGCCATGGAATAGTATCATTTTCTTGTGCAATGTAGATTACAAGATTACTAAACATATTTATTGGTAAGTGTATATAGACATATATATATAATGTAAATGACTAAATATATATATTAACACATACATATAGAAATATGTACACACTTACATGCATACATACATGTACACTGGAAAAGTAAAGTTCATTACTGTAATATCCAGTAGAGAAGAAAATTCCAAAACTAAAATACAAAAAATAATCCCCCCAAATGAAGAAAAAGACTTCCCTACATATTATTATTATATATTATTAAGCTCAACACATGTAGTAGATATATTTTAATGGGCCTCCAATATCCTCTGGGTTTAGAATTGAAGAAGCAGAATTCAATATACACAGGGAAAAAAATAGCACTTTATACTGCACTGGAAAATGATCTGAAAAACAATGGAAATTATAAAGACAGGAAGGCAATGATCTATGTGGGTAATACTATACAAAATTATATTAATATTGATAAAATAATACATTTTTACTTAGCTATAGCTTTTCAGGCCATATATCAAAGGCAGATGGAGTATATTTCAGAAATCTGGTCAGAAGACAATAGATATCCTAACAAAATATTCATCTGCAGGACAAAACTAAAGTTACCATGTAAATATAGATAAATTTAATGTCAGGGTTAATTATGAATATTCAAAGAGAAAGAACATTGCTATTTGTATTTTGCATTGGTCTAGAAACAAAGATGACTAGTAAAAAGACTCCTCTGCTATTATCCCTAGCTAATGAAGCTAAGTTCTGGAAGAAAAGTAATCATAAAAGTACATTAAATGATATAAATCATTACATAGAGTTAAAAAAAACTTTATCTCCTTAAAAAGCAAGAAATGATGAACGTAATTTTACTCTTGTAAGACAAGCAAATATATACACAATGAATGAGATTAGTTAATATATCTGTCAAACAAGGCCTTGGAATCAGAGCATAATTTAATTTTATTCTTTTTGAGATTGTTTTTGTTTTGGAGTGAGGTTTTATTCATAATGCGTTTTTTTCCTCCAATTAAATATTTTATGTATTTATGTTTTCAGCCACCAAGAATGGAAGTTTTCAACAATTTTTTTACAAGGTTTTGAGTTTTAAATTTTTATCTATCTCTCCCTTCCCACCCCTCTCCCCTGAAAGAATGCAATCAAATATAGGCCATTCATATATAATCATGATAAAGATACATCTATTGGTTATGATTTGAGACAAAAAACAATCAAAATGGGAAAAATAGAAAGAAAAATGACTTAAGACAACTTTAAAAAATTAAAGATAGTAAATTTTGGTCTGCATTTAACTTCACAGTTCCTTCTCTGGATATGGATGGTGTTTTCCATCACAAGTCTTTTAGATTTTCTTTGATTATTGTACTGCTGAAATGAACACTTAGTTGCTCATCACTCAATGTTGCTGTTAGTGTGTATAATATTCTTCTGGTTCTGATCACTTCCCTCAGCATTAGTTCCCGCAACTCTTTCCAGACTCTGTCCTGATTTCTTACAGAACAGTGTTCCATCACATTAATGAATCACAATTTGTTTAACTATGCCCCAATTGATGGACATACCCTCAATTTCTAATTCCTTGCCACTATGAAGAGAACTGCTATAAATATTTTTGTACATATGAGATTTTATCATTTTGTGATCTCTTTGATATACAGACCTGGTATAAACGTACAAAGGGAAATTCTGGTCTTTTAAAAAATTCCAATTGAGGTAAGTTCAGTCAAGGTGGTAAAGGTGGGGATTTATCTAAATTCTCCTCTCAACCCCTACAAATACTTTTAATGAGTGACTAAACAAATTCTAGAGTGACAGCACCCCCAATAAGATGAAATGAAACATTTTTTCAGCCCAAGATGACTTGGATGGTTGGCAGCAAAGGTCTTTTGCACTAGTGTAAGAAAAGAACAGGTTGGCCAGCACAAGCCAGGACATAGAAAACTAGGAGCAGACCTTGAGATGACTGAATCAGGCACAGCTTTAGTGGTTTCCTGACTTCTTAGCCCACAGTTGAGAAAGGGATTAGGCAGTGGGTTGGAAGACTTACAGGGCACCAGGGTAGTACTCTGTGACTTTGCCTATACTTGAATCTGTATCACAGTTTTGAGTCTTAGTCCAAATTTCAAGAAGAGCACTGGTACAGCAGAGATTGCAATCACAGTGGAGCATGTATGCTGGTCACAGTTCTATGTCTAAAAAGAATGCTTGTGGTAGCTCACAAACCAGTGTACAGTACAGGAGATTAGTAAACATATCTCTCTTAGTTCAAAACACCTTAGAAGAGCCAAAAACTTGCAGGTCCCCAGAAATAACTCTGAAACAGGTGACAAGTAACTTGAAATTTGAAACATATTATAGAAAAAAATATTCAGACCTTAGAAAAGTACTAAGGTGGCAAGGTAGATCAAAGCACACAAATTCCTGCATCCAAAGTCTCAAAGAAAAATATTGAATTAGTACCAGGTCTTGTAAGAAGTGAAAAAGGATTTCAAAAGTCAAATAAGTGAGAGAGAGAAAAAACTGGAAAGTAGAATGAATGATACAAAAAACATGAAAAAAGTCAACAGCTTGATAAAACAGTTACACAAAATGCTGAATAAATACTGAATAAGGTAACACCTTAAAACAGACTAGGCCAAATGGGAACTGAAAAGGAACTGGAAAGGAAAATTTCTTGAAAAGCAGAATTGGTTAAATAAAAAAGGAGGTATAAAAGTTCACTGAAGAAAATAATCCTTAAAAAGTTAGAATTGGGCAAGTAGAAACCATTCTGAGAAATGAAACAAAATTAAAAGAATAAAAAAATAGAAGAAAATGTGAAATATCTCATTAGAAATAAAACCACCTGCAATGGATTCAGGATAGATAAATTGAGAATTATCAGACTAACTGAAGGTCATTTAAATTAAAAGGGACCTAAATAATCATCTTTCTTTTTTTAATTTTTTTTTTTTAGATTTTTCAAGGCAATGGGGTTAAGTGGCTTGCCCAAGGCCACACGGCTGGGTAATTATCAAGTGTCTGAGGTTGGATTTGAACCCAGGTACTCCTGACTCCAAGGCCAGTGCTCTATTCACTGCTCCACCTAGCTGCCCCTAAATAATCATCTTTCAAGAAGATATTGAGAAACAAGCAGCAGCATGACTGGGTCAGTGGCAGTGATAGCACTTTCCAGAGTTCACAGCACAGAAACTGCCAAAATCAACTTGGAAGGTCATCAGAAAAAGTCTTTTGCAGGGAAGGAGTGAAACACTGTCCAATGCAAGATTCACTAGGGCAGATCCAGCCCCACTGGACCAGAATCAGTCCTTGGGAATCACTGAATAGGCACCAGTAGCAGCCGCTCCTGGAGCTCTTAGTGAACAAATGGTAAAGATTGAACAAATGGTCAGAAAGAGTTTACAACATGTATCTACTAGTACTGAGGCTGAACTTGCTTTGCTTATATTCAGATCCCAGTCCCAATCCTGGCTGTCAGTCCCAGAGCAAGGAGCAGGAGCTCAACAGAGATTGAGGTTTCTGGGGAACAAGAACTTTCCTCCCATTTCTGGGGCAGAAAATGTGCTTATGGTTACCAAAAACCACTATTAGACCACTAATAGCCAGGAAAGTAGTAAACACCTCTCCTTAGATCAAATCACCTTGGAAGAACTGAAAACTTGCAAATCCCTAGACATATATCTGAAAATAGTAGTACAAAACCACAGAAGGCTGGGTCAATGTGTGTTCTCCACCTTGGAAACAGAGCCCTACTTTAATAAAGAGTAAAAAATCAAGAAATAACTTGCGAAAATGAACAAAAGTAGGAAAAAATCTGATCATAGAAAGTTACTGTGGTAACAATATCAAAACACATACTCCAAAGAAGAGAGCAAAGTCAAAGTCCTATACCTAAGCCCTAACAAAAACATGAACAAAAGCATTTTGAAAAACAAAAAAGTAAAGGAGGTGGAGAAAGCATTGGGAAGAGAAATGAAAGTGATGCAGGAGAAATCATGAAATTCCAGTCAGCAACTTGGTGAAGGAGACAGAAAAAAAATACTGAAGAAAATAACGTTGTAAAAACAAGGCCCAGTCAATTGAGAAAAGAGTTACAAAAAATCAATGAGGTCAAGAATGCTTTAAAAAACAGTATTGGTCAAATGGAAAAGAAGTTATAAAAGTTCAGCAAAGAAAATAATTCTTTAATATATAGAATTGAGCAAAGGTTTTCTTAAATGATTTTTTAAAATTTTTCCAATTACATGTTTTAAGTTTTTCATCATTCATTCACATGCATATATGTATTTTTAATTTACATAATTTCCTTCCAACTTCTCTTCCCACACCCCTTCCATCAGAAATGAGCAAGCTGGTAAATATGGTACAAATACATTTGTGTTTAACATGTTTATAAATCAGTCATTTTCTGAATGAGGAATTAGGATTAAGGGAAAAGAAAGGAAACTATGAGAGAGAGGCAAGAAATAAGAGAAATTTTGGAAAAGTGAATGAAGTGTTCATTCATAGCATGTAGGCTCTTTTTGTGTTTTGTTTTGTTTTGTTTTTCTTCCTCTTAATCAGGATAGTATTGTCCATAGCCAGTCTGCTAGGGTTGTCCTGACTCTCTAAACTGCTGAGAGGAGCTGCATCCATCAAGGTTAATCAACTCACAATGTAATGGTTAATGTGTACAATCTTGTCTTGGTTCTTCTCCCTTCACTCAGGAAACTCATTCTTTGCTTCTCTAGAGTCCAACCATTCATGGTTTCTTATAGAACCATACCAATTCACATGCCATAACTTGTTCAACCATTCTCCAATTGATGGGCATCCCCACAAATTCCAATTCTTTGACACTTCAAAAAGAATTACTATCAATATTTTGGAACATGTGGGACTTTTTCCCTTTTTTATGATTTCATCTGTATATAGGCCAAGTATTGGTAATGCTGGATCAAAGGGTATGGTCAGTTTTATTGCTCTTTGGCCATGGTTCCATCTTGCTCTCCAGAAGGGTTGGTCAGTTTACAACGCCCCCTACAATGCATTAATGTCCCAATTCTCTCAAAACCTCTAAAGCATTGACTGTTTTTCTTTTTTTGTCATCTTAGTCAATCTAATAGGTATGAGGTGGAACCTCATAGTTGTTTTAAATTTCATTCTTTAATGAGTAATGATTTGGAAAGATTTTCATGATTAGATATAGCTTTAATTTTTTTCATTTGAAAACTGTCTGTTCATATTCTTTGACCATTTATGAATTGGCGAATGACTTGTAACCATATACATTTGATGCATTTCTCTATATATTATAGAAATGAGATCTTTTTCACAACTTCTAACTATGAAAATTGTTTCCCAGCTTTCTGGTTTCCTTCTAATTTTGACAGCATTGGTTTTGTTACTGAAAAATCTTTTTTACCTTAATATAGTCAAAATAATTTGTTTTGCAGTTTCTAACTTACTCTATTTCTTGCTTGGTCATAAATTTCTATCCTTTCCATAGATCTGACAGATGGAATATTTCTTGGTCTGTTAATTGGACTATAGTGTCACATTTATGTCTAATTCCTTTACTCATTTTGACCTTTTTTTGGTTTAGATTGTGAGCTGTGAGTCTATGCCTAATTTTAGCCAGAGTATTTTCCAGTTTTCCCAACAATTTTTGTCAAACAGTGCATTGTTATCCCAGAAGCTAATATCTTTGAGTTTGTCAAACAGTATATTTTTGTGGTCATTTACTACTATTTCTTTTAAACCTATGCTGATCCACTGATCCATTACTCTATTTCTTAAAAGACAGTTTAGATGACTCTCCCTTTTCTATTTTATTCATATAAGCATTTAGAGATATAAAATTTACCCTAAAAACTGCTTTGGCTGTAAGTCATAAATTTTGCTATGTTGTCTCATTTTTATCATCCTCTTGGATGAACTTGGATGATCCACTCATTCTTTGACATTAAATTATCAAGTTTCCAATTAATTTTTGGTTTTTCTTCTTTCCATGGCTCTTTATTATATGGAATTTTTATTACATTGTGATCTGAAAATAAGCATTTTTATTTCTTCTTTTTTGCTTTTGATGGTAAGGTTTTTATGCTTTAGTACATTGTCAATTTTGGTATAGGTGCCATCTGCTGCAGAGAAAATGTATATCTTTTTCTATTCTCAGTAAGTTTTCTCCAGGTCTATCATATGTAAGTTTTCTAAGATTTTATTCACTTTCTTAACTTCTTTCTTGTTTATTTTGTGGTTAGAATTATCTAGTTCTGAGAGAGGGAGGTTGAGGTCCTCCATTATTTAAGTTTTGCTGTCTTTGTCTCCTTGTTATTAATGCAGCTTCTCCTCTAAGAATTTGGATGCTTAATCACTAGGTGCATATATGTTTAATAATTATATAGCTTCATATCCTATAATGCCTTAAGATGTAATTTCCTTCCTTTTCTCTTTTTAATGAGATCTATTTTTGCTTTTTGCTTTGTTTGAGATCAGGATTGCTACTCTGGATTTTTTGCTTTGCCTGAAGCATAATATATTTTTCTTCAGTCTCTTACCTTCTCTGCCTCAAATGTGTTTCTTGTACATAACATATTGTAGGATTTTTAATCTATTCTTTTATCCACTTCTGTTTTATAGGATAGTTCATTCCATTCCCATTTACAGGAATGGGAGGTAGCAGACTCTGGTGAAAATTCAGCAGTTCTTGGCCTGGGTATTCTAGATCAACTGAACTGACCAGTAGATGTCTGACCATATCATTGGAGCTCTTCGAACCACCACCACACACACACACACACACACACACACACACACACACACACACACACACAAACATAGAGCCAGTGCTTCTGCAGCTGTTCTCAGATTAGTCCTCCATCTCACCTTAACACCCCTGTGTTGGATTTCTGTTCTCTGTCCCCACTTTGTTCCTGCTCCCCTGTGACAAACCTTGTTGGTAGATGTTCTTGTCCTTGGTTAATCTCTGTGTTCTGTGGTTCCAAAATTTGTTAAGTGTCTTGGTTCATGTTAATTCTGAGGGAAAGCTAGAAGAGCTTAAAATAGCACCTGGCTTCTCTCTGACATATTGGCCAGGAGTCACATGATCATGAGAGAACACTATTGTTCTTTTAAAAATAATTAACAGGATGCTCTCAAAACAATTCGGAAAGACATGGTGAAATGAGTAGAATTTAAAGTAACAATACATAGTAACAATATTGTATAGAAATCAAATATGATTAACTGAACTTTCTCATTAATCTAATCATCCAATGCAATTCTGTAGGAGTTTTGATGAAAGGTGCTGTCCATCTCCAGAGAAAGAACTAGTAGAGCCTGAAGGCAGATCAAAGATACTTTGATATATAATATATATATATATATATATATATATATATATATATATATATATATATATGGCCTACGTCAAGTTACCTCCTTTCTCAATAAGGAGGGGTAAGGGGAGAGGGAGAGAATTTGAAAAAAAAATGTAAAATCATTTTACATGTAATTGTGAAAAATAAATTATTAAATAAAAAATAAAAGGCTGATTTTCAGTAGTTTTATCAAAATATATTTGCTTTATTGAATGGGAGGTTCTTTCCCATCATGCAATATTCTTAAGAGAATTCTTTTTATACTTTCCTTTCTTTTCTTTCATACCTTGAATGGGAGAAAAATAATGCTTTTGTGCACTTATGTTTATACATGACCCTAGGGATTTGCTTGACTGTACTGAATAAGTTTTCAGTTCTGAACTCAGAAAAATAATTGTAAAACTCACTTACTAAAAGAAGCACATTCAATTGTTTATAGTTTGCATATTTTAAGTTATATTAAAGTGCTTTCAAGTGAAAAGGGTAATATTTATCTATAATTATTGTTACTTCAGTGGTCATGGCATATAAGGAATAGGTTTGACTATAAAGTATATTCTTTTCCTATTCTCTTGACATTTAAGATATTTTTAATGTAAAAGAATAAAAATTGAAGTTTCAAAAATGTAAAAAAACGAAGAAATAGTTAGACCTAGAGTATATTGAACTTGGAATATACCTTAGAGATCATCTAATCTATGACAATGAGAGAGAGTAATTAAATTATTTGTACATATCCCTGTAAAACCAGTTACAGGCAAGGTCCTGCCTAGAGCTGTGTGGTGTTTTTAATTTAAAAATAATACTATATTAATCACATAATATTCCAGAAGAACACTTACCGGACATTTTTGGGCCATGATATCAATCTTATAATTAAGTTTTCTAAAACTTATTTGAGTCATACTCAAATCTATGATGCCAAAATTCAGATGCATCTGAATATGTCTAACTCATATTGTTCTTGTGCCCAATGCCAAAAATAAAGTTAATAACCTCCTACCATTTTCCCTCCAGAAATCTGATATTTTAGGTTAAGTAAAGTTGTATAAAAGGTTGGAATATCAAATAACAAAACAATTAATCCAGCATGATTTTGGGTTGAAAAAGCAGAGGAGATTATAAAGACTAGTCTTTGGTATTCTAGATGTATAAATTAGATACAGTTTCCATGGAAAAGGCAATATTGATTGACACTACAGCTTAGTGATTGCTCAGAGAATCACAGATTATTAGGGCTGATATTCTGAAACTATATTCATTTTTACTGACTTTCTTCTTACTTTCAAAATTGTTCAGTATCACTTCCCTTTAGAAATGAAGATTCATTGAACTTTAGTATACTCTGAATATAAACTTAATGAAGTTGAAAACTATTTTTCATCTTTATAGCATCAATGTCTAACCTTGTGCATAGTATGTGATTAATAAATGTTTATAGAATTGTTGAGAGAAAAGAATGGAATCATTATTAGAACATTGATTTGGGGCTGGAAGGGATTTTACAAGTCATCTTTTTTTTTAGTGTTTGCAAGGCAAATGGGGTTAAGTGGCTTGCCCAAGACCACACAGCTAGGTAATTATTAAGCTGGGACTGGATTTGAACTCAGGTACTACTGAGTGCTCTATCCACTGTACCACCTAACCCCCCCCCCCCCTTATTTTTCACCTAAGGAAACTAAGGCCCAGAGAAGCGAAGTCACAAGTTCATATGGTTGATAAATGAGAAAGGAGTGATTTTTACTCAGCTTTTCTTACTACTAGTAGACATACCTCTATATGATGACACTATTCTGAACTAGGGGTCATCATCATTCCACTGATATACCCCAAAGAGCACTACCTTTAGCACTTGGCCTTAGATATTTACTGCTCTTTTTGTTAAGTGTTTAGATTTCATTATAATCTTCACTTTTGCCTTTGCTTTTCCAGTTATCTGCTTTATATTGTTAAATATTACCTATATAAAGTGTTTTGTGCAGTACCTTGTGCTTGCTAGGAAATGTTATACCATAAATCAAACAAATTGTATATGCTTTGCTTGTGGCATTGTTTGGTACTATTTCATATATATATATATATATATATATATATATATATATATATATATATATATATATATATATATATATGTTATCTGTTGCTGGGTTACATTATGTGCCATAGAGTAGACATTCATTCAAAATTCTCAATTACTTTAACTTGAATGTAGTGTTTCCCTGGAATGCCTGAACCAGAGATCTAAAAACATCTTAGTTCAATGCCTAGTTTGCACCTGTCATTCAGGAAAGAGTTTTTGGCTTATTTATCTTGTTAGAAACTTTTCCTATAGTGGCCTAAAAATCTATAAAAGTCAATTAATTACACCCTTTAGACATTTTCTTTTTGAAAGTTCATCTATTACTTCTACCTGGGAAACATATGGAAGCTGGATCAGATTAGACCAATTACAATAAGCAGACCAGGAAAAGTTTCACTATTCTAGTCCACTGGAAGATTTTCTGGGAGTCTCAGTTGACTGCTGCTGTCTTCCTATTCCACTGTCTCCCATAGAGTACAAATAATACAAGCTAGTCCCAGAGACTGTGACAGGAAAATCTGATTGCCCTCTAGGGTGGTTCTATCCTGAAATCCTGCTCTTGCAAGGTTTCTCATATAGGAGATTTTTACTTTGCAGATGACTGAAAGAAAATTGCAGCTTTGTGGGAACTGTGAACACAGACTGGTTGGTGCTGAAGGCAGTTATGGAAATGAAGGTTTGATTGAGACGATTATAGAGTTCGGGATGAGGGGTCCATTTTCAAGGAAGTTTGTTATTGTTTATCAGGTAAATTAAAGGAAAACCAGAGGGAGTTAGTAATTGAATATCGAGTGACCTAGATCAATTTTGGGAAGAAAAAGCACTGACTATTTACAAGAATTCAGAAGTATCCTACTCCGAAGAAAGAGTAAAGTTTCAGTGCTAGATACTATTAAGTACTAATTTTATGCATTTTGGTGAAAGCCAGTGGGCCTTCCTACTTGCATACCATACAAGATTTGACATCATGGATACCCGACCGCAATCTTATTTAAAGTCTGTGAACCTGGCAGTTGTTTTCATAAGTAGAGATGTGGCCTTAATAATGTACAGTCACAAAGTGAATTACAGTGAATTGAACTAAAGCAAATTGTTTCATTTGTCATCTTGCTTTCTCTAGATCAGCAGAATGGAATTTGATTATAGAGAACTGAACAGCATCTTCTCATTCCTTAATATAAATATAGTCTTTCAGCTAGAATCTGTGCCATGGAACAAGGACTGAGCATTTAAGTCAACCTACTACCTAAGGAATGTGGCCCAAATAAAGTAGCAGGCATTTAAGCCAGGAAAAAAATCTTAAGTATAGTGAAAGGAGCTATGTTATATTCTATCAGTGTGTTAGCTATTAGAGAGAAAATGTGCCATAATGGATATTGTGCATATCCATATTTACATTAAGCATGATTTAAATACAAACTATATATTTAAAAATATATTATGTAAAATGCATTTATCTATAAAATGTAAATTAAGATGTATATAAATGTATGCTATAAGTAATACAATACTTATAATGTATATGAATACTAATAGATGCAAAAACATGATATAGACATAGATTTGATAAAATGAGAGGCAGGATGATATATTACATAGAAAAACCAGGTTCAAAATCTAGAAGCCTTGAATTCAAATTCTGCCTCTGAGACATACTGCCCTGGCCTGTGATGGGTCACTTAACTTCTCAGTCGTCCAAAAAATTCTCCAAAACTATGCATTTTGGAATAGGTGTCTATCTGAATTGGTAGGGTTTCTTTTTTTTTTCATCAGTGGTTCTCTATATAAAGAAAACCAAGGATCTGCTCTCATCCCAATTATGCTTTTTGCAGTAGCAAATACTAGGGCACAAGGAAGATTGTGAATTTTTTTATACCGTTTTGTAGAGTCAGATACAAAGGAATAACAAAGTTTTAATTCTACAAACTAATGAGTGATCAGCTTTATGCATATCACTTTTTCTCCAAATAGTGCATGATTTATTTCCATATTAGCATCTTAGTCTTATCCCTACAATCTTGTTGGAAGTCTATGAACTGGAGCTTCATTTTCAAAAATGGAGATGGCTTTAATGATATAAAATCTAAAATTTTGCTTTTTCACTTGGTTGTCCCATATGGCAGAAAAAAGTAAAATACTTCCTTACCTCTGTATTTGCTACTTCCCCAAAATGTATTTCCTGAACATGTCATCACTGATTATTTTCTCATTTGTCATTTTCTCACATGCCTTTTTTTTTCTTTTAATAATTCAAGGCTAAGATTTCAAGGCTACACTTTATATGACATACAAAAAGGTCAGTTAAGGGAATCAAACAGAGAAAGAAGCTGACCTAAACAGAATATTAGGAAAAGTAATGAATACCCAAGGAGTAGAGATTTTTTTTTCTTAATATCCTTGAAGGTACCATGGAGAAATATCATCTGCGTGATAATAACATTAGAAAAAGTCTCAGGGACTTTAAAATAGCATTCATCAGTTTTACCCAAAGCAAGCTAAGTAATATCAGCCTAGAGGAATAGGGTCTCTAGGAGAGTCACAGGGCTCTGATATTATGTAGATTAATTGTCTAACTGTTTTCAGTTGTTGATTGGATCCTTGCTGGAGCATTGTGTTTAATTCTGTTTAATATTTTAAGTGGAATATGATAAATTGGAATGAATGTATAAGATAGCGAAGGATATGAAAATAATTTCATATGAAGAAACTGGAAATATTTCTAGAGAAGGGAAGATTGGAGAAATATTCACTATGGTAATTTTTTTAGGATTTTCATTTGGAAGAGAGTGTGGCTGGCTTCTTTGATGTTATTCTAGAGTCATAACTAAAGCCTGTAAGCAGAAGTTAAGGAGAAAAAGTTTTGCTCAATATAATAAATACTTTTGTAAAAAAAAAGCATTGAACTAACATAAGAGAACATTATATGAAATAGTAGGCTTTTGTTTGTAACTGAAAGTATTTAATTAGAACAGAAGATTTCTGAATTAGAATGGAATAATTAGTTGATCTTTCATTTTTGAATAAGAGCTTTACTTAAGAGGAAAAACTTCTCAATGGAATAGGTCTGAGGATAAAATCATTTCAACTAACGAGAAAGTAAAGTGAGGGTCTGTAACAAAGGACAGTGCTTGATAAATGGAAAAAGCTCTGGGCTAAGAACTGAAATAATGACCTGGAGAAGAAAGAAGGGTTACTAAGAATATTTGGGTACCCTTTGATGTAGGGATGGGAGATTCTACAAGGTGAGAAACATTGAAAGAGATTAGAATGTACAAGACAAACTTCACCTTACATTTATCTGAACAGGCTCAAATAAAGGGGAAGGGCAGAAGATGGTTATAATAGCTAACAGTATGTTCACTAAAGCAAAACCAAATTCTTTTTAACAAAAACATTTACAATTTTATTTATTTTTTTCCAATTACATACAAAGTTAGTTTTCTACATTTAACCTTTCATGTTTTTCAATTTCACATTTTTCCACCTCCCTCCTTTCTCTTCTCCTCTCATGACAATGAACAATTTTATATACATATGTATATATTTATATATGTTTACATATATTTTATATATATTCATATATATTTTATACATGTATAATTGTGTTTGATATATTTCCATATTAATCAAGCTACGAAATAGGAATTAAAACTAAGGGAAAAATAAAAACATTTTTTAATTCGTTTATTTATTAGTTCAACTGCATGCAAAGATAGCTTTTGGCATTTATTTTTTGGTAAGGTTTTGAGTTCCACATTTTTCATCCTTCCTCCCTTCCCCCCCCCTTCCCTTGACATCAATATAGGTCATATGTATCTATAACTATTTTAAACATATTTCCATATTAGTCATATTGTGAAAGAAGAATCTGAGGAAAAGGAAAAAAAAACATGAAATGACAAAAATCCCCCAAAAGCATAAAACAAATATTAAAATTGGAAAATAGTGTGAAAAGGAAAAAAAATCTTACACTGCATATTGATATCAGCAACTCACTTAAATATGATAATTTATATGTATGATTTAATTGATGCTTGCAATGACCCCTCATAAGCAACCTCCATTTTAATAGATGAGGTAACTGGCTCATAGACAATTAAGTAGTCATAGGTCACAAGGATATTCATGGTGAAGGCAGATGTAGGATTCTGGTCTTCTGACTGGGAGCTCTATGCTACACTGCCACTCTATAACCAAATCCCTTTTCTAAATGGTTAAAGAGAAGCAGTATGATATGTAACAAAGAATACATACAGAATTAAATTGAATAGGAGTGTGTTGGTAAAGGTTTAACAACCAGCTTTCTAAAAAAAGTTTGAATGACACATTTTTTTAACTTTAATTTGCATTATTTATTTTTTCTCTTTCACATTCTTAAATCTAGACAATCAGAAAGTCAGGATGGCCTGAGTTCAAATCCGACCTCAGACAATAATTACTTAGCTGTGTGACTTTGGGCAAGTCACTTAACTAACTCCATCACCTTGCAAAAACCAAAAAGAAAAAAAGTGGTTCAAGATGGTTCCAGTATATCCCTTAATTTAGGTAAAAATATTAACTTGAAAAAAGGATTGAGGAAAGGGAGAATAAGCAAGCATTATAAAAGCAAACTTCTTGTTTAGTCATTTCACTAGTGTTTACATCTGTGATTTTGAAGATTCTTGCCAAATATACTAGGGAAGATTGCCATTTCTTTTTCTAACTTATTTTTCAGGTGAGAAAACTGAAGCATGCAGAATCAAGCAGCTTGCCCCAGTTCACGTAGTTAAATGTTTGTGATACTAGATTTGAACTCATGTAATTCAATCTTCCAGATTCAAGCCCTGAACCTCCATTGTCTGTGCCACCTAGCTATCCTATAAAGCAATGGGAACTGAATATTGTCAAATGCTATCCTATGCCCTAGGTCCATTATGCAAAGGAAAAGAGATAGCTAGGACAGAAAGGCAAATGAAATATCCCAGGGGCTTTAGAAAATAGCAAGAAAGAGGAGAAATTGTTAGACTGCCAACTGGAGAGGGATAAGATGATAAAAAACGAAGAAACAGGCCCAATGCAATTGGTCTAGCTTTTTCATCCTCTTGAATGTGCTGCAGTGATTGTAGACCATAATTGTTAAGAATAGCTTTAAATATTTAAAATTCTCCCAGTAGGAAAAAAAAAAGAAAAGACGGGTATTATAGTATGGTATTTTAGAGAATGGGACCTGTTAACCTATTTAGAGATTTTAAAGCAAGTGGTTAGAGAAGACAGAAGAAGGAATTGGTATTAGAATCTTACATGTCCATCGTTTAGCCAATGAATCACTCTGACTGTCATTCTGCCAAAGCATCTCAAAGCATCTTTGAGAATCAAGTTGAACAGAATTGAGGTTTCTCTATTCTGTCACTTCACTTTACACAAATGAACCAAACTCTTCTCTATGGATCTTCAGGGATTATATTATTTCAAGTAGAGTTTTACTCAGCACTGCAGAGGCCAGCAACTGTGAAGCAAAGAACCCTGTAGGAAAAAATTCAACTCCTAATCAAATTTCGCTCACCACTGATAACTTTGTAGGGGATAGCCTGTATTAAAATTTAAAAAAAATTCATCCACTGTAAAGTTTTGTTCTACATTTCACACTGACTTGCTTTACCTTTTGAACTCGTTAGGTTTAAAATTATCACAATATTTCTAAAGGCCTATTTCACATAGAGATTAAAATTTCTATTAGTATTCTATTTGCATTCTTCATATGAATTTCATGTGCATGAGAGTAGATTGGAATTATATTTAGCATTCACAGGCATTGTGCTCTAAGCAGGTATGTGAATTGTAATCACTCAGGAACCTCTCTAAATACTTTTTGGGGGGATATAAGTAAATAAAACATGTTTCTTGAACAGTAGAAACCATGGAAAAAGCAACTTTGTCCTTCACAGGTTCAATATAGATTTTCTAATCTTTAAGAAAATGATTTAAGATCATTTATTTAAGGGCAGATGGCTCGCTTTGTAAGAGCATTTACATTCTTTGCCTTCTCTTTATTCATGGACACATGTTTATATGAGAGAGCATTTCTTTATATCTTAAAATTCCTGAGAAATTAGTCATCAGAGTCATGATTAATACTACACATTTGTTAAATCTACACAGTGATTTTCAAATCAAAATTGGTTCAAAAATATTCTTGGTCAGATTTTAAAGTTACTCATATATTTTATATTACTCATATAGAGTAATATAAAAGTGACTAAGTATCTTATATAGGCAGTTTGAGAATTTAGGTGAATTGTAGAAAATTGGATTGGACAAATGTTTTGGCATATTCTTTCTGAATTATTCAAAAAGACTTTCCACACTGACTGAATTCATCAGAAGTGTGTCAATCCTAACTTAGCTATTTACTGTAATGACTTGGCATTTTTCAATCATACAAATGGAACCTGTGAGTTTTAAGTTAAAATGAATAGTTTTCACATTTATAGTCCAAATTCTTGTCTTTCTCTACCTCCTAGCATCTTTATCATCAAGAGGCCCCTGTATAGATTTTTTCTTAACCATTGTATTCTCTACACATTCTCAATAGTCTTGACATCTTTCAACTCCTAAAAGTAAAAAATCTAAATTCCAATTAAAAAACTAGATATACCTTTTGGAGGGAATATTTTGAATAGTATACAATGTACATGAAAGAAGGACTACTATTGTGATTAATAAGTATGTCTGAGACTCAGGATTTGCTTTTGATTTTATTTAAAAAAAAATAGGTACAGTCCAGAAAGCTAGTTACAATTTATTTCAATGGAATATAATTCTATTGGCCCCATCTTTCTATCTTCATAACATTTGGCCTTTGGGTATTTTATATTAAAACTATTAAGTGAAGGGGTAATTGTAAAATGACAAATGGGCAGATGTAAATGCCTGGGCTCCCTCTGAATTATTTTTAAGCAATGTCATAAACCAATGTCGCCACATCCATTGGTATGATAACAAAGGTTGTGTCCCTTAATACAAACCACATTGATTATTAGAGAAAAGAGAAATTTGTTAGGTTTATAATAATATCATGGAAGTTGTGATAAATATTTCATGATAGCCTCTTTATTAATTTACCTGTTAATCACAGATCTACTATCTTTTGTTTTTTTTGGTTTTTGCAAGGCAGATGGGGTAAAGTGGCTTGCCCAAGGCCACACAGCTAGGTAATTATTAGGTGTCTGAGACCAGATTTGAACCCAGGTACTCCTGACTCCGACTCCAGGGTTGTTGCTTTATCCACTGCGCCACCTAACTGCCCCTCTACTATCTTTTAATCTATAACTTTAGAAGGTAGTGTTTTCCTTTCTCTTCATCTCAATGCTCATTTGCTTTTAGGAAGATTTGAAACAAACTTTAAGACTACTTCATTTTTACTTCCCCAAAATATGCTTCTTCTAAAAGAGAAACTGCTGGATGATATTTACTTTGTGCCAACCTAAGTGACTCAAAATGACTTAATTATATATGATCTACAAGTACTCCAAAAGAAAGTGAGTATACTTAACAGAAAAATCTGAAAAAAATATTCAAGTTCATCAAAGTTTCAAACATTTTACAAAGGCATTTTTTTAACCTAATGGATAGATACCTTGCTTTACATTTTCGAATCAGTGGAGTCAATTACTGAACATTTAACCAGGTCATCAAGTATACTATTTTTTATACAAGTAATTTTAAAATTTTATTTAAGTGATCAAATAAGATTGTTTACTTGATAATCAGCACTTATGATGGTTAAAAAACCAAACAAATAGACAAATAAACCAGAACCATAATTTGATTCTAAAACAGTTTATTGGTATAATATATATATGACCAGAGGTTCCTCTTAATGAGGATTATTTTTATCATTAAGTGATTTGTTAGCTACATTTGCAAAAAATAAAATCATCTCAGTATTCAGACTGAATCAAGCCCAGAGCATATAATGTGGTGAAATTAATGAGATTGGTGCCTAAACCACGTTAGTCAACATCTTCTACAGTTATTATATATTTCAGGACTATACTATATTTCATATGTAGAATGCTTATGCATAGAATAAGTCAAAACCAAAAAAAAGACTTCATATCTATTCTGAATTTTTATTTTCTTTCAACAATTTTATGGTATATACTGACAAATACCTGTAATTAATACTCAAGAACAACACAAAATCTAGGGGCTTATACTTCAACTTTAGTCAAATAACAAAGATCTCTAGGGATGTTAAATTATCTTAGCCTCTCTGCTTTCTTGGGGATAAATCTATTCAGTCATTTCAATCATGTCTGATTTTTTGTGGCACATTTCTTTCTCTAGCTCCTTTCATAAATGAGGAAAATGAAAGGTTAAGTGACTTGGCCAGAGTCACGTAGATTAAAAGTGTCTAAAATCAGATTTGACCTCAGGAGGGTGAATTTTCCTGACTCAAGGTCTAGTTCTCTATCCACTTTGCCACTTAGAAGTTTATCTTTAATTCAGAGAATTAATGATTACAGTAGCAAAATGGAAAAGTCATAGATTTGTGTTCTCTACACATTCTCAATAGTCTTGACATCTTTCAACTCCTAAAAGTAAAAATCTTTTTGGTACAAATACAACAATAGCCTAGTAACTATCATAGGGCAATATTATTTTTTGCATGCACAAGATTTATTTTTTTTATTTTAAAATGTATTTATTTATTTTCATCCATTTGTACATGCATATTTACAAGTTAAAAATTTCCCTCCACACTCCCTTCCCACCCCCCCTCCCCTCAGCAGGGAATAGTCACATTAGCACTTTATATTCATATTTTGTTGACCATATTTACAAAGTAGTAAATTTTGCCATGAGGAGTTAGGTTTAAGGGAAAGTGATACATAAGAGATAATTTTTACAAAGTGTTCAACGGATATGGAAGGGTTGTGTTTTTTTCTGTGTGTTTTGTTTTTCTTTCCCTGTTTGGGGATAATATAGTCCATAACCAGTCAAATACAGTTATCCTTGCTCTCTGGACTGTTGAGAGGCATTGCTTCTATCAAGGTTGATCATCTCATAATGTTGTTATTAATATGTAGAATGTTCTCTTGGCTCTGCTCCCTTCACTCAGCATCAGATACCATAAGTCATTCCGTGCTTCTGTAGAGTCTGACCATTTTTGATTTCTTATAGAATAAAAATATTCCATAGTCTTCATGTACCTAGATCAGGGCAGTATTACTAAAACCTTTATGCCCCCCCAATTCTCTCCCCATCTCCACATCAGACTTTCTTAACCAATAAAGGCCTGAATGATCTAACCCTGAACGATCTACTCCTGTCTTTTTGGCTTAAATTGGGTGTTTCCTCAGTTTCCCCAGGCTACAAACCATGATTCACTTCACTCCCATCATTTTTTTTTATCAACTTACATGTTACTACACACATTTCACTACCACCACTCCTTTTCCACTTCTGAAAGTATAATCAAATTGGCTGTTATTGCTTTTGTGGAGGATTTATTATTCCACTCCCCTATTGTTCTCGTTATCACTTCTGCAATTTTTCAAACAAAAAATATCCTTTCAGTGACCAATGCTCTATATATGTTATTTCACTTATTAGTATTTGAACATTTTAAGGGCAAGGACTGTTGGAATATGAATGCTTAGCTCTTATCACAGTATTTAACAGGTACTAATTCCTTTATTACAATTTCATTTATTCTGTCAAATAAAGAAACAATCATGTGTACTATCTGTCCTGACCCTTTGCCCCTTAAAAACAAACTGAACTGAATTAGAAGAAAGATTAGTCATTGAAAAGAACCAGTATTTTATGAAATTACATAAGAACATTCTCTCTTCTAGACAAATATAAGAGACTATCACATTTACAATTATTAACACTACAAAACATATTAAAAGTAAAGGTCTATCTGTGATTCAGATATGGGATTCTGAATCTTTTCGCTGACAGTCTAATGTAAAATATTTTCCTAATCATATTGAAGAAGGATGGCATACTAGAAAAAGGAATATATTTGGTGTAAGGAAAGCTTTTTTTGCCTAACTTTATTGTTAATTGAACAAGTTTTTCTTTTTTATTGTGCTATTTGCTAGCTCTAGATTTAGGGGCGATTCACTTCATCTTTTTGAACCTCATCTCTATCATTATATAGAGGTAATAGTTCAACAAAATCTACCTCATAGATTTGCCCTGAGATTCTGAAGTGAGTATGTTTATATTGCTTCTTAAAAACTTAGAGTACTAAATAGATCTCCATTATTACAAGTATTATTATTCTAACTATATCTAGAATAGTTTCAGGTACATAATAAATCTTCATAAACTGTATGTTGTTGTTAGTGCCCGTAAGTCTGGGTACAACTTTGATCTTACATCTTTTTGTTCTATGGGGATTCCTGGGATAATGATTGCATGTCAGTTACTCTCTGGATTATTATTATTATCATTATTATTATTATTATTATTATTATTATTATTCTACCTATACCTAATATAATCCCAGGTTGATAATATATGTTTGTAAAGTCTTGAATAGAGTATTAGCTTTAAATATTTTAAAACTGACTGTATTCCTATGAATAGTAATGGAGTATTGTGGTAGTATCCTTAGAGGGATGACCACGTAGCTACTAATTAAACTCTCTAAGGGTTTTCACAATATTTTTCTTGAAAGGAGGACATTTCTGCTATTCTCTACTCTAACTCTTGAGCCCCACCAGTGTGATTCTTCTTAGAATAAAATTTGCCATAATGATACCTTTGACTCTTAAACATGAAAATGCTAAATGAAAATGTAAAAGCAAGAATAATTGTATTATTTTCAATATAAAGAAAAATCAACAATAATTGAAACATTGCCAGTTCCCTGTAACTCTGTCACACATGTCTGCCAGTGTATATAATGTCTGGGAATTGGGGAATAGAAAATGAGCAAATTATCATAGCAACTCAGTGAGACACACAAGTAGGGAAACCTGTTTCTAGAGAAACTCATAACTCTGGATTATAGGCTTTGAAGAAATGGAAACTTTGATTTGTGATTACATTCCCTCTTCAATGTTGAGATTTCCCTAAATTTAAGGAATAATCTGAATCACTCATTATTCCTCTGTTGTGTAAAACTGTTTTTCTTCTATCTGCTCCTAGTTTGCTCTTCAAAGTTCTCCTACTCGTTCTCCTATGCTAAGAAATTTTAATTCTCTTTTATAAAAAGTAGATCAACATAGCTCCCACCTAAAAACAAAAACACCTATACATATATGCACACAAAGGAAAAACAAACAAACTTGAAACTCGTCTTTCCCCTTATTATTTCTCTATTAAGCTTCAGAGGACATTGAAAGACTCCTCTATACTACATATTCCCCTCTCACACTTTAGATATTCCTATAGAGCAGTAAGCCTAAGCAACAATTCAAATAGTTTAGTGTTTCATTATCTTTCAATCAGATTCCAATAGTTTCAGTGCTCTCTTAAGGACCACATAGTCCCTTATGTCATTTTCAAAGTCAGTCTGTGAGATTTGTTCACCACAAGTTGGCCATCTGTATTCTGTCTTCTGAAAGTAGTTTCTCTCATTATCTTCTATGTCTTCTTGTATTCAGCTTCATCAGCTTCTTGTTATTGCTGTGCTTCTTCCTTGTTTTTATTGCCTTAAATCAAAATGCTTTAATTCTATTTTGTGCAGGGCTACTCAAAAAATCAGCCTGTCATCTACAATCCCAATGTGTCTTTGGGTAATCTTCCCATATTTTTCAATTCATTATTTTATTTAAAATTTCTCAATTATAGAATTCAGAACTCTGAAACACAAGTATATTTAAAGGAACTGATAGACTATTATGCTCTGTATCCATGTCTTTAATGTTCTGCTTTTAAATAAGCCCTCTTGGGGGCAGCTAGGTGATGCAGTGGATAGAGCACCAGACCTGGAATCAGGAGTACCTGAGTTCAAATCCGGCCTCAAACAATTAATAATTGCCTAGCTGTGTGACCTTGGGCAAGTCATTTAACCCCACTGCCTTAAAACAATTAAATTAAGTCCTCTTATTTCCTTGAATTTAGAGGTGGTGGAGATCCCCATAAGTCTGTCTCTCTTCTCAAGTACTTTATTTGAGAGAGACTATATTTCTTTTCAAGTTTTTTGTATCAGTGTTCCATGAATAGATTTTTAAAATTTTCCTTTCAAATGCTCAAATAATTAAGGACAGATTTGATCTTGATAATAGTGATAGTGCTTGCAAATTCACTGAAGCATAGCATTGTTACCTTTTGAATGATATGAATAACAACCTCAATAAATTAGACTTAGATATTGTTATTTATTTATCCTATGTAATATTTTAAATCATATTTTAAACTTATAAAAAAGAGATTAGTTAATTAGGTATCTTTGTCATATTGACATATTTAGACAATTAATCTCCTTACTAAAACTAGAACATTACCAAATCTTCGTAATCTTCTAAGTTTCTCAAGGAAAAAAGTTTTGATCCTATATAGCTTTGCAATGCAGGAACAGACTACAAAAGGGATCAATAATGAGGAAATGGAAACTTTTATTTGTGATTACATTTCCTTTACAATGTTTACACCTCTCTCAAGAAAAGTTTTAAACAAAATGCTTAAACATAAAAGAGCTCTTCAGCTATTTTTTTGATGAGCTGAGTGCAAAGGAATTAAAATATGTAGATTTAATTTATTTTGAATGTTTCACTAGGTTAAATTAGGTCTTAGCAGATTGTCAAATTGCATTTGGAACTCTTTGAAATGAACCATTTAGTAAGCAATTTTAGTCTTATAATTAATCCAAAATAAGTGGACCTCTTTGTGATCTTATATGTCGTTGACACAGATTAAGCATTCCTGAATCATTCCTTTTTTTAGATCATTTTATTTAGTTTTTTTTTTTTTTTTTTGCAAGGCAAATGGGGTTAAGTGGCTTGCCCAAAGCCACACAGCTAGGTAATTATTAAGTGTCTGAGACCAGATTTGAACCCAGGTACTCCTGACTCCAGGGCCGGTGCTTTATCCACTATGCCACCTAGCCGCCCTTTTTTAAGATCATTTTTAATTAAAACAAAAATGTAAATTGGTCTAACAAGAATTCCTGTAATCTTTTCCATTATTCTATCAATGTACTTCAATGGATCCATAATTTAATCAATATAGATATAACCTTTAACGATATCAATTACGATCCATTCATAACTTCTAATTCTATATGACTGCTCTTTCCCATAAAACTTCTAAATTTGTTATAATGAATGATCTAGAAAAATTCTTTTGAATCTTTTAATATTAAATTGGTATCAGTTGAGCACCCAGGCTATCCATCTTTCTTGTACCATGACAAGATCAATTTTTTCTGATCACTTCTTCACTAGATTATTTATTTTTTTCTACTTTTTGCATGTAGGTTATAACAAATAAAATGTGGTAACCTACTAATGTCCTCCATAAATCTTACAATTTCCCCTTGGATCCTTCATGATTTTGATTCTTTGGACATTGTAGTATTCTTGATTCATAAACATTTATCATCATTGGGAAGACATTCACATAAACAATTTTATCTGTCCTTGTCAAGTAAAGTTTGGGATCACTGAAAGTTCTGTGTAGTTACTTAAATTCATACTAACCTCTTATCTTCCACCTGTTTAATTGGGGCTTCAGTTTCTTGTCAGTCTATTATATCTGCCCAAATGTTTTAGTGGAATGAACATTAAACAAGAAGCTAGAAGTTATGAGTACAAATCTTGATTCTGCTCATTAGTACCTATGTCACCTTGGGCAAGTTTACTAATGTCTCTGTACCTGGTTCCTACTGATAAAAGGAAGAAATTAAATTGGAATGTCTCTTAGGTTCTTATAGCTCTGGGAAACAGCTCTGGCTATTGTCTTTGAACCAGCTCCATAGGCTAACTACAGATATATCATAATTTAAACAATGGACCTGTTTACTTGCTTAATTCTCAATACACATGACTTAATTTTTATGGATAACCTGACAATTCTTTTGGGTTGTTGAATGTATCATTCAGGAGGTTTTTTGTGTCATTTAGGAGAATACTGAAGAACTCCGAATGAGAGAACTCACAACAAATATAGCATGAGACAAAATTATAGACTTATAATCAAAAATAAATTCACCCAATACAAAAAAAGTATTATCTATTTAGGAGAAAAATATGAATGAAATGATAATTTCCAACTCTTTCAAATGAAAAGACTAGAACTAAGTAAAAAATTGAAATCAAATTTAATACTAATAAAAACATTAAAAAGCAAAAGTGATTTACAAGCAAATGCTTTCATTCCTATGTGGGACTGATTCAATGTCTCTTCAGAATCCATATTGCAGTAATCAGATGTACTGGAGTTTTATAAGGCAGAGGGTCTGGTAGTGATTTTGCTATCTTTTGTTGATGTTACAAGAAAAAAGAAAGCATGGGGGAAGGATTATCCTAAGAGAAAAAAGACAGTTGGATGTTTTATACTTGGAGACAGGAAGACTCATCTTCATAAGTATTAATATGACCTCAGACACTTACTGGCTAGTTGACCCTTGGCAAGTTTCTTAGCCATTTTGTCTCAGTTTCCTCATCTGTTAAATGAGCTGAAGAGAAATGGAAAACCTTTTCAGTATCCTTACCAGGAAAAAAAGAAATTGGTGCCATTTCAACCTCACTTTCATCTGTTAGTCAAAAGAGGGAAGGAACATATGCATAGACTCACAAATAGTTTTTGAGGTAGTGATACATCCAACTTAATGGACAAATAGAAGGGAACAGGGAAGATAGAGTGTCCAAGAGTACGAGGGAGGAAAATGAGGAAGCAATTAGTTATAAACAATACAATCCTCAACCTAAGATGATTGATCATAAAGAGGAGTTTTTAAAAAACAACAAAGGAAGGTTATGTCTGATTGAAGTATGGGCAAAGGGAAGAGAAGAAAAACAAGGAGAAAAAATGTATTACATTGCTGTAATTTTTATCTTAGTATGTGATAATAATTAAAAACATGCTTTCAGATTTTTTCAAAGTAAAGTAAATCCAAAAAGTCAGGGTGTAATAAAAGGAAAAATGTATTAAGAGACAACAGAATATGATCAATGCATTGACCAACTGGCTCCTGAGAACAAATGGTGAAAATTTTTTTCTACATTTTGATAAAAAGTGGTAGATTATAATTTCAAAATAAGATCTGTTTTTAGCTATGTATAATGTGCTGGTTAAATTGACTTAATTATGCTATTTTTTTATTTTTGCAAGGGATGTGTCATTTGGGGGGCAAGGAAGAATGAAGTCATTGGAAAGTGATACAATAAATAATTATGAATGAATTATTTTTATTACAATCATAGGTAGAATTAATTCATGAAATCGTGAGAAGTGGTGGGGATAAAAGTAAATTTTTGAAATGTGTGAATCAATTAAACCATATCATACCAGGAGCATTTATGTTGAAACTTGAAGTAGTTCAACTGATAAGAAGTGGACCTATTTGGCAGCATTTCTAGAATGAATTAGGGTTTTCATCAAAAACAGTAATACCATCATATTTGGTCCATCATCATTATATTGAATGAAGGAAAAAAACTGTACTAAGAAAATCACCTGGGATTGTAATGCAATGCTGGTGGAGTTGAAAACTTATTCCATAATTCTGGAGAGCAATATGGAACTATACTCAAGAGCAATAAAACTGATAATTCCCTTTTATTCAGCAATTCCAATTCTAGGCCTATATCTCAGGGGGGGAAAATCATAAAAAAGGGGAAAAATCCCACATGTTCCAAAATATTCTTAGCAGCTTTGTTGCAATAGCAAAGAATTGGAAATTGAAGGGTTGCCCATCAGTTGGGGAATGGTTGAACAAGTTATGGAATATGAATGGTATGGTTCTATAAGAAACAATGAATGGTTGGACTCTAGAGAAGCATGGAATGAGTTACCTGAGTGAAGGCAACAGAACCAAGACAACATTGTACACATAAACAATAACATTGTGAGTTGATTAACCTTGATGGATGCAGCACCTCTCAGCAGTTCAGAGAGTCAGGCCAACCCTAACAGACTGCCTATGGACAATACTATCCTGATTAAGTTATGGTACATGAATGCTATAGAATATTATTTTTATATAGGATGCCATAAATGGTCAGACTCTAGAAAAGCATGGAATGAATCATAGTATCTGATGCTGAGCATAGGAAGCAGAACAAAGAGAACATTCTACACATTAGCAGCAACATTGTAAGCTGATCAACCTTGATGGATGCAGTTCCTCTCAGCAGTTCAGAGAGCTAGGACAGAGATACTAGATCTACTATGGACAATGCTATCCCCATCCAGAGGAAGAAAAACAAAAATAAAACAAACAAAACAAACAAAACAACAAAAACAAAAGTCTTCAGAATCTGTTGACTACTACATTCACTTTTTATAAAATTTCTCCTTTTTACTTCTTTCACTAATCCTAATTCCTCATACTGAAAATAACTAATTTTTAACACAAATGTGTATGTACAATATATATATATATAATCTGACTTCACCATGAGGGGAAGGGAGTGGGAAAGAAGGGTGGAAGGAAATTTTGCAACTTAAAATATGCATATACACTTAGATGAATATTAAAAAAGCTTTCATAACATGTATTTGGAAAAATAAAATATCAATTTAAAAATAAAGAAAATCACCTGAATTGAAGAACATTCATGTTGAAGATTACTCAATTATGAAGGTTTTAGAAAAAAACAAGTCTCAAAATAATTTTAAAAAATAAAAAACACTATTATTTTGAAAAATCAAAATTGGTATTAATACAGAAAATTCATATGAAGTTGTCAATAACTATTGGCCCATATGACTGTGTTTTTATCTCAATAAAATCTTTAAAAACATTCACCTTGGAAAAAACCTGTGAAGAGAGCAGGTAGACTTTTGCAACTTAATTTTTCTACAAGAGATAACCTTTTCATTGTCAGTAATTTATTGAGAGGTTTAATGAGTACAAGAACTCACTAGGATTATTATTGTTTTTGGATCAGACCTGTGATTTTATTAGAAAAAGCAATATCCAGCAAGGAAGTTCTCTTCACTAAAATAGACTGACCCTTTATAACTTAATCTTAGAGATTGAGAGATCTCAGAGATTTACCCAGAACATCAAGATGCGCTCTTTCTGTCTAGTTCAAGATAATGTAGAACACATCTGCCAGGTAGAACTTGAACTAAATTTTTCTCACTCTAGGGTTGCCTGTCTGAACAATATGACAAATTGCCTACATTGAATGAATATATAAACTCATTTTTCACATAAAAAAATTTTTAAAGACAAAAGTGTAGCAGAAAAGTTATTACAAGCCAATTCAAAGTATTTAAAGCAATAATTAGATACTAGAAGGCAGAAGGAAAAATAAACTTTTCAAAAATTATTTAATCTTTAAAAATTGTAAAACTCAAAATAAATAACATTTTTCTAAAATTTAAAAGAAAACTTTAATACATTGCATAAGAATTGTACCATAAGAGGAAAAATAGCTCAAAATGCACAATGGAGGCATAAAATAAAGTAAGAATAATGATAACAGCTAATATTCAGAAATCCTTTGTTATGCACTTGTAATTCACAATGCACGTCACAGAAACACTTGTCTGATTTCATGGTCTTCAAGGAAAAAGGATAAGCATCATCACTACATACTGAGTACTATACTAGACTATTTTATGATTATTATCTTATTTAAGCTAACTTTTATAGGCAGGTGCTATTTTTATCTCCATTTGACAGATGAAGAAGCTGAGGAAAATAGAGATTAAGTAACTTGCCCAGAATCACATAACTAGCCAGCATCTGAAGTTATATTTGAACTTAGGTCTTTCTTACTCGAAGTCAAGAATTCTATCCATTCTACATGGTATCTGGCTCTAAAATCTTCATAAAGCGTGGAACAAAAGCAGCAAATTCTAGAGTTATTTCAGAGTCCTTTACAAGGAGAGAAAAGTCAATAAGACTTGATCTTTAAAAGTTTAGCCATGAGCTTCATCAAAACTAAGATTCATAAAGTTTTGAAATATATGAAACTGAAAAATGTGTGAACTATAGTTTTGGAGAATTATACCACAGAATTCATCCTCGAACTTTCAAAACAGCTCCTACTCTGTGGACCCAATCCTTGGATATTAGTGGAAGTTGTGGAAGCAAGCTAGAAAGGATGCTACATATATAAGGAAGGACTTTGGAAATAAATGTTTGACAAAGAAAAATAGCAGGTATCCTGATACTTTTATAAAAAACTATCATCTTGTTTATTGCACATGACATTCTACATATTCCCTTCTTCATAACTTTTTACTGGGTGTCCCCCAACTTCTCTTCAAATCTTGATGTTCTCTTTAAGAGTCATATATTCAATTATCATCTCTATACAGGCTATACTAATCTAGCCCTTACCTGACCTCATTTGTCTTTCATTTGCAGCTGCTTATCAGACTCAAATGGCATGTCCCATACATATCTCAAGTTGAATAAACCCCAAATTGAAACGACCTAGGTAGTTCAGTAAATAGAGTACTAGGCCTGGAGTTAGAAGACCTAATTTCAAATCTGGCTTCAGACATTAGTGTGTCATTGGGTAAGATGCTTTACCTTGTTTGCCTCACTTCCCTCATCAATAAAAGGAACTGGAATAATGTTTCAAAGAAAACCCCAAATGAAGTCAGAAAAAAATATATACAGTCAAAACAACTGAAAAACAATAAACAAATAAAATATTGCCTTTGCAATTTGATTGTTATAATTATAAATCTCTTTCTTAATTTATGCTATATCATATTCATGAACAATACTTTCAATATTCATGGATGAATATCCCATATTGAATGTATTTTGCTATATTGAAACTATTAACTATTTCAGCTAACTTCTTTGTTGATTCTCTTACATTAACTTAGTAAAGCAACTTGCCATCCTGGAATAGAGATCATTTTGTGTCTGTTGATGTTTACATTTTTAATTTTCTTTTCTTATCTAATTAGTATATCTTCTAAAAATTTGTCAAATAATAACAGGGAAAGAGGATATACTAACTTGTTCATATTTGTTCTTAGAATCCATATGATAAATGTGCTTTATCAAAGGACCTTTTTATTTGTTATATCTATGTAGTATTTTTTTTGGAGTTTTTTTCAAATGAAATTATCATTTTTTCACTTTATTGAACCATACATATTGTCTTTGGCATAAATCCCAGTTGATCATAATTGCTAATTTTCTGTTTTGTGGCCTAGATTGTTATGATACTTTTGCTAGGGTCCTAATAATGACTTTGCAGCAATAATCATTTAATGAAATTTATTTTAAACAATTCTCTAAAACTGTGAGATATAAATAAAATTCAACACTTAAGGATAGAATGAAACAATGATTGACATTATTGGATACTTCTTGTGTTGTGAGTTAGTGAATTAGGAAAGACTACATAAAGCAGAATTTGAATTAAATTGTGAAAAAAGTCATGGAATACATAATAGTAAGTGGAGGTAAGGCAAGAGAGAATTCCAATAAGTGAATTAAATGATAAGCATTTATTAAGTGCCTACTGCATTAAAATAACTGTAGTATGCACTGGAAATATTAAGTGTCAACCCCTTCCCTAAAGTTTCTACTCTCAAGGAATCTTTTGTTTTACATTTGTTTATTTATTTTCACCTATATGTACATGCATATTTCTATGTTACAAAATGAGTCGTTCTGTGTATTCTTTCAAGGTTTATTTTGTCTATTAATATATTAGGGCAGTTTTCCACGATAATTTCCTGTAGTATATTTTCCAGATTTTTTTTAAATCTAGATCTTCTTGTTGATACATTATCTTGCCTATGTCTATTTTCCAGGCCTTTTTTTTCCTAGAAGGTCATTTAGGGGCAGAGCCAAAATGGAAGTGTGGAGACATGAATTCCCAGAAACTCTCTTGCAAAACATTCTAAATAGGTTAAAATTATGACTTTAATCAAATTCTGTTGTGGCAGAACCCACAGAGAGACTGAATGAAACAATTTTCCAACCCAAGCTAACTTGGAAGATCCATGGGAAGCTTCTGTTCCACCCAGCTCAGCCAGGATCGTGCTGCAACAATTGAATGAGCTCCAGCCTTCGAGAAACATACCGTGGTGTGCCATGACAGAGGGAATGATTTCTAGACCTCCCAACCCAGGGATCACCAAGGACAACTTGCAACTAACCTTGGAAAGTCAGCTAGGTGGTGCAGTGGATAGAGCACTGGCCCTGGAATCAGGAAGACCTGAGTTCAAATCCAGCCTCAGACACTTAATAATTACCTAGCTGTGTGGCCTTGGGCAAGACACTTAGCCCCCTTGCCTTGCAAAAACAAAAAGTCTAAAAAAAAAGAAAGTTAGTGGGAAAACTCTGCCAGAGTGAGTGTGGATGCCAGTGTAGCTCAGGGCTCAGCACAGGCCTGGACTGGGAAAAGAAAGCAGGCCTGCATAGCTACCCAGCAGGGAGCCAACCAACAGGGAGCTACCCAGTAGCTGCTACCAGAAAACTCAGATTGTAAAGCAGTGGGGGGTATTGTCAAGATCTCTTCACTATCCCTGGGATAGGACACTGTTGCTTTGTCCATATTCAGACCCTGGTTGCAGTGTGGGGACCCCATTCCATAGAGGGACCCTCCTCACAGCTCCAGGGCAAAAAAGGAGTGCTTCTGGTCATCCACAGACCAGAGTACAGGCCAGGAGACCAGTCAGAGCTTCTAATAAGATACTGAAGATTCTTGTAAGAGTGTCCCCAAAACATTCAAAAACTTGGGAAGCATTTTAAAGACCATGTCAAAGACTGAGGAAATGAGTAAACAGAAAAAACAGAATCATAGATAATTACTTTGGTCCCATGCACATTCAGAAGATGGCAAATACTAAACTTTAGTATTCAAAGCTTCCAAGACAACTAGGAATTGTCCTCAGGCTATGGAAGAGCTCAAAAAAAGATTTTGAAAATCAGGTAAGGGAGATAGTAGAGTGGAGCTAAGGGAAGCTGATGACTTTGTGGAAAATGAAGAAACAACAATGTTATTCCCATCCAAGGGAAGAAAAACAAAACAAAACAAAAAAAAAGGAAAAGCCAAAACAAAAAAAAACCCTTCAGAATCTGATGAACATTTTATAAGACTTATTTTATGTATCTGTTTCCCTTAATCCTAATTCTTAACCCTGAAAATGACTAATCTGTAAACATGTTTATCAAAAATATGTATGAAAATGTTAACCTGACTGTTCATCCCTGACGGGGAGGGAGTAGAAGGGGAAATTTTATAATTTATGTATATACATATACATATATATATATATATATAAACTTATGTATATATATATATAAATATATGTATATGGATGTATGTATGTAGGTATATGGATGAACTTAAAAAAAGAAATCATGAATCAATAAAATAAAGTCAAAAGAATGAAAAATTAGAAGAAAATGTGAAATAACTCATTGAAAAAACCAACTGACCTGGAAAACAGATCCAGAAGAGATCATTTAAAAATTATTGGACTACCTAAAAGTCATAACAAGGAAAAGAGCCTTGACTTCATTTTGAAAGAATATTTCCCAGAAAATTGTCCTGATATCCTAGAAGCAGAGGGTAAAATAGAAGTTGAGGGAATTCACTGATCGCCTCCTAAAACAGGATACCCACAAACCCCCCAGGAATATTATAACCAAATTCCCAAGTTAAAGAGAAAATATTACATTCATCCAGAAAGAAAAATTCAGATAACATGATGATACAGTCAGGATTACACAGGATTTAGCAATGTCTACCTTAAGGGCTTGTAGGACTTGGAATATAATATTCTATAAGGCAAAAAAATCTTGAATTACAACCAAGAATCAACTACCCAATAAAATTGAGCATCCTCTTTCAAGGGAAAAGATGGACATTCAATAAAATAGGGAAATTAAAAAAATTTCCTGTTGAAATAACCAAGGTTTAACTGAAAGCTTGATTTCCAAGTACAGGACTCAAGTGAAACATAGAGAGGGTGAATGGTAAGGGAAAATTATGAGGGATTTAATGATGTTGAATTGCTTGTATTCCTTCATGGGAAGATGATACTGATGGCTCATATGAACCACTTCAATTAATAGAGCAGTTAGAAGGAGCATATTTAGACAAGGCACAGGAGGGAGCTGGATATGAAGGTAAATTATGAAGATGGAGTCCATGGATGAAAAAAGGAATGCACTGGGAGAAATGGAAAGGAGTGGTGGAATGGGCTAAAATATTTTACATAAGAGTCAAGAAAAAGCTTTTACAATAGAGTAGAAGGGTGCAAAGGTGAGGAGGAATGACGGAGCCTTCATTCTCATCAGAAATGTCTCAGAGTGGCAACAACATACAAATTTAATAGGGTTTGGAAATCTATCTTATCCAGATGAAAAAAGGAGAGGAAGGGGATGGGAGAAAGGGGATAAAGTGAGGGGAGTGGAGGTGGTAGAGGAGAGGAAGATCTTGGTAGAGGGTATTCAGATACAACCCCCTTTTTTTGCAGGGTGGTGGTGTTGGGTGACTTGCCCAAGGTCATACAGCTGGGTGATTGTTGCGTGTCAGAGGCTGGATTTGGGCTTGGGTCCTCCTGGCTCCAGAACTGGTGCTCTGTCTACTATGTCACTTGGTTACCCCATAATACACTTTTGAGGAGATACAAAGTGAAAGGGAAAAGATAATACAATAAATGGGAGTGGGGAGAAATTTATGGAGGGAAACAGCAATAGCAACTGTGGGATAAAATATTGAAGCAACTTATCTGATGGACTTATGATAAAGAATGTGATCCATCTGAGAGACAGAGCTGTTATCTGAGAATAGACTGAAGCGCAACATTTTTTTCTTTTTCTTTCCTTTTATTTTTTGTGAGGTTCCTATTTCTTTGGGGAGTATTACATTTAACAACAAGACTAGTTTAGTTTTACAACAACTATTTTACCTCAACTATTTTAGTAATGAAGAAATAAATAATGTCTTTGTCCTTCCTAAAAAAAAAAAATAAATAAAAGGTTATTTATGTTTTCTTCAACTGCTTTCACATTTCTGATTTTGTTTTGAGGGAATCTTGGTGTCTCACAGATTTATTAGTTTCTATTTGTCCAATTCTAATTTTAGGATATTTTTTTTCACTTAGCTTTTGTTCTTCCTTTTCCAGTTGGTTAATTTTATTTTTGATAAGTTATATTCTTTTTTCAAATGATTATTTTTACTTTTTTCTTTTTTAGGTTTTTTATTTTTTCAAGGCAATGGGGTTAAGTGGCTTGCCCAAGGCCACACAGCTAGGTAATTGTTAAGTGTTTGAGCCCAGATTTGAACTCAAGTATTCCTGACTCCAGGGCTGGTGCTCTATACACTGCATCCCTAGCCGCCCCTATTTTTTACTTTTAAAGGAGTTTATTCCTTTAGTCATTTTTTCTTTGGTTTTAAATTTGTATTTTTTAGCTTCTATAGGTTTTGGATTTGAGTCTTATTCATAAATTCTTTTGAGACTTCCTATGTAGGTAATTTGTTACTGCTTTCTGTTGAGATGACATTTTTATCATCTCTCTCTGACTAGCACCTTTTTTATAGTTAGAGCTCTTAGATCTGAATAGTAACTTTCTATGATTAAAATTCTTTTTTCTTTTTTTGCTCATTTTGATTGTTGAACTCTGTTTCTAGATTATTGATCATATAGTTCCAAATGATTTTTTTTATTATATAAATATTTAGTTTTCCAATTACATATAATGGTGGTTTCTACCAATCATTTTTTGCATAGTTTTGAGTTTTATAATTTTTCTCCCTCCTTCCATTCCCTCCCCCCTACCCCCAACAGAAGGCAATCTGATACAATCTTTACATTTGCATCTATGATAAATATCTATGATAAGAGCTTTTTGTGCTAGGACTTGGTCTGTTTCCTGGTTTATTGTTTGCCAAGATGTTGCCTATGCAGCCCAGGTGTAACTCTTGCAGAGGTTTGTTCCCAACCAAGTCTCAGACTTTGTCTTTTGCCCTGTTGTCTAGCTGAGGTGGGTCCTGGGCATCACTGCAATGAGAATCCTTCACCTGGCTTTCCTGCTCTCCCTCCTAACTGTGCTCTAGTTTGGTTTTTCCCTGGAAGAGATAGATCTTAAAATGAAGATTCTCCATATCTACAGTTAAAACTTATTTTGCTCTTTTTTAAATGGCATCAGTAGTTTTAATATCCATGTAGGAGCTTCATTTAATGTTTTGTAGGGAAAAGCTTTGGGAGCATACTAGCTTCACACCACCACCCTAGTTCCTAGAAAAATATTAGTGAGCTAGATATAGTTATCATATTTTTAAGGGTCTTCAATATGGTGCTATAGGAAGATCTTTTGAAGGGCATAAGAATATTCAACTAGAGTAGAAAAAAACAAGGTAGGTTTAGAATTTTTTTTTAGTGTTTGAAGATCTATCATGTTTCAAAGGATTAAACATGTTCTATTTTGGCTGAAGATGGGAAAAACAAAAGAAATTTGTGAATTTATAGTCTTATTTAGCATTGAAGTCAGCAAAATTTTGTACTAATTAAAACTCCTAAAGTGAAAGGGCAACTTTGGGGTGTAATGATTTGCTGCCATTTAAAATCTTCAAGGGAAAGCTAGATACCTATATGTAGAGGAAATTTTTGTTGGGTTTTGAAATAAGTTGCCTTCTGAGGTTCCTATAAAGTCTGATATTCTGTGACTATAATCTTGCATCAATCTCTCCAATGTCAAGTACATTTGAAGTAAAAAGAAACTGAGGTTCACAGAGATTAAGCAAAGTGTCTAAGTCCATGAGGTATATAAATGGTGATTCCAGAACTTACATACAGGACTGAGAAAAGCTATCTTTTCCTGAAACCAAATTAAAGTAGATTTTTTGGTTTATTATATTGAACTGTAGAGCACTGTTTCACCTGCATATTTTTCCCCCAGGGCCAAAAGGAACTTATAAATAGATCAATTAAGGATATAAAATGTGTTGCTTTAATGAATAGTTCTAAGAGATAGAAGGAAATTTAAATAATTGTTTTGCTGTTTCCAAATTCTTGGGTATTTACTGGCATTAATCATGAACTCATTTGCAATAATTCATATTCAACCCTGTTTTAATGCAGCAATTAACAATGTTACTGCATGTACAGAATTATCTTTGTAATTCAACATTAATTAAATGGATTATTATTTTCAAATCCTATTGAGGCAATTTTCATGAAAAAAGACAGGATTACTCTCCATCCTCTGTGTTCACATATAAGACATTCTCTTTCCAAAGTCATTTTCTTTAGAACTTGTATTTTTATTGGATCATAGAATTTTAAATTTAAAGAAGCTTTAGCACTCACTTTAATCCACATTTCTATATTACTCAGAAGTACTATTAAAATGCATATGAATGAGTTGTTTGACTGAAAGTATTTATTGGCCTTGATAAATATGTTAGGGCTAAAATATTACAGGTAAATTTAGCAAAATGTATGCGTTTTGCAGACACTGGCTAAGGTTATGGATAGATTATTAAATGACGAAAACAATGAAAGACAGGTGGGCAAACAAGTGCTAGGAATGTCATGTGCCTAAATGTGAACACATCATATCCACAAAATAGAATGTCCAGTGACAATTCAGTAATTCCTACTGTATCACTGAATCCTAATTTTGCATATAAAGAGAGAAATAGAACTGTTATTAAGCATTTTCTAGTACTAGGAAATTAATTAAATATTAGGGACAGTTATTATTAAATATTGAGAGGGTTCTTGTGGTCCAGGAACTTACATTTTAATGAGATGAGAAAAAAAAGATGTACTAGAAAGGTGAATACAGTGTCATGGCTTAGAGATGTCCTGAAATTGATAAAGAGGCCTGAAATTCAGTAGGATACTATTTTTTTTTTGGTGGGGATAGCATTGAGGTCTGCAGGCTAAAATAGTCCAGGGGATTCTTTGGAAATCTGAAATGAGTGAAACAGGCTTAAACTGACCAATCAAATCCAAGTAATGTTTCATGAGCAGATTTCAGGTTTTCTTTTTGTTTGTTTGTTTATTTGGTGGGGAGGGATTGATAGCCTAAGTGGAATGGCATGGCTAGAGATTTCTGAGAAGAGCTAGTATACTTCAAGAAGAGCTACTACTGGATCAGAAATAAGAATTTTCTATATAAAAAAATTATAGAAGACTAGAAGTAGAACAAAATATTTTAGAAGACAAAGCTATAAATATATTAAGAATTCTATATAAGCCAAAGCAAATGACTTTGAGAATAACCTTCATAAGGAGAACTTAGAAGGACATAATACATGTTTTAAAAAATAAAAATCATAGTGTTAAAAGTAATTCAAGAGATATTTAGTATGCAATTGAAAAATATTGCAAGTTCAATTATTTTATTTTTAATAGATTTATTAAATTTATAGGGGATGCATCATGGCTTAGAGAATAAAGCGCTAGACTAGGTATCAGGAAGATCTCAGTTAAAACTCTGCCTATAAATAATAAAAATTTTTTTTAAATTAAAAAGGACGACTAAGTGTCACAGTAGATAGAGCCCTGGAATCAGCAGGCCTGTGTTCAAAATCGGCTTGACACTTGCCTAGTTGTGTGACCTTGGGCAAGTCACTTTAAGTCCATTATCTCAAATAAAAAAAAATTAAATTTTAGAAAGTCTGCCTAAAGTACTTTTAAGTAATTCTGAGCAAGAAACATTCTTTCTGTGCCTGATTTCCCATATCTCTAAATTGTGGGTGTTGTCAGATAGCTCCTAGGTTCTTTATGGCTCCAAACTTCTGATATGATACTATAATACATAGGTTACTTAGATTTGAACAAAGCAATTGCCAGTGGGATTCATAGCATACATGTACAAAAAAAAAATGGGAAAATATGTTAGATAAAAATGCATAAGATTATTTCAGAAACAGTTGAATAGCCTAGTTTTAGGTAGTAATTCATGTATGGTCTTCAGAGATCATTTCTTCCAACACCTTCATATTATAAATAAGTAAAGTGAGGCAGGGTGAGTTTAAGCGACTCGACCAAAGTTCTGTAGAATATGTACAGAAAGTCAGATTTTAGATATAGGTTCTCTGATTCCTTTGTTGCTAGATAATTTACCTTAGGAAGTTTATGTTGGATTTCTCCAGGGATTTGTGCTTGGCTGGTGCTTTTTTTAAAGCAATTTTATCTATTACTTAAAGATCTTAAGCCTAAATAAAAAGAATAAGAAAGTTTGTTACAGGTAAGAGGGATTGGTTATATTTCATTTAAGCCAGAATACAGAAATAGGATCAATGAGCAGAAGTTAGAAAGAGGAGAATTTAGGCTTAATAGCTGGCATGATTTCTTAAAATTAGAGGTATAAAAAATTAAAATAGACTCTTTTTAGAGATAGTTGGCATACCCTCTTTGGAGAAAAATTAAAATTAAGACTAGATAACTATTTGTATTTTTAGGAAAAAATAATTTTCCTTAACTGTAAAATGAAAGATTTAGACTAGATAGCCTCTGAAATATCTTCCAAATCTGACATGTTATGATTCCAAGCCTATAACATGCAGTGAGAGTAAATTAAAAAAAAAAGATTACTTCCTGTTAGTGTAGATTTGGGTGATTATGCAAATGGCATAGTCCTGAGGAATTTAATATAATTCAGTTTTATTCAATCCATGAAACATATATTAAACACCCTTCGTATCCACACTTAAGTCAATGGGGATACCAAAACAGAACAATTTTAGAGCCTGCACTAATGTTTCTTCAATTTTACTAGGTAGAGGGACGGCTTGGTGGTACAGTGGATAGAGCACTGGCCCTGGAGTCAGGAGTACCTGAGTTCAAATTCAGTCTCAGACACTTAATAATTACCTAGCTGTGTGGCCTTGGGCAAGCCCATTTGCCTTGCAAAAAAAAAAATCTAATTTTACTAGGTAGAAAGAAGATTTAAATGAATGTAGCAATACAATATCTTTTGGGGAAGGAACAGTTTACCAATAGAGGGAATAGGAAAAGGTACATGTAGAAGAGAGTTTCAGTTGATTTTTTAAAATGTATTTTTGAGTATAGGTTAACAGATGGAAACACTCATTCATCAGGATTTTTGTCTTGCCACTGCTCCTTGATGACTCAGGAAAAGAGGGAGACTGAGGATGTTACCAAACTCTTCCTCACTTAAATTCAATTTTTGTTCAAGTCAAGACATGTTATGTCTTAGGTGTTCTTTATATACTTTAGAAATGAGACCTTTATCAGAATCCCTAACTGTGAAAATTGTTTCCCAGCTATCTTCATTCCATCTAACTTGACAGCCTTGGCTTTATTAGTGCAAAAAGTTTAATTTAATATAGTCAAAATCATCCATTTTGTAATTTATAATGTTTGCTCAAAAATTTCTTATTTGGTTAAAAATTTCTGTTTCATGTTTGGTCAAAAATTTCTCCCATTTCCATAGATCCAACAGATAAAATATTTCTTGTTCTGTTCATTGGTCTATGGTATTACCTTTTATGTATAAATCCACTAAGCATTTATTTTATTTTATTTTATTTTTTTGCAAGGCAATGGGATTGAGTGACTTGCCCAAGGCCACACAGCTAGGTAATTATTAAGTGTCTGAGACTGAATTTGAACTCAGGTACTCCTGCCTCCAGGGCCAGTGCTCTATCCACTGCACCACCTAGCTAACCTCATCCTCTAAGCATTTTGACCTTAAAATAGAATTCCCAATAGATGAAGGTTTATGTCTAGTTTTTGGCATACAATTTTCCAGTTTTCTCAACAGGTTTTGCTGAACAGTTAATTCTTATCCCAGAAGCTAATTTTTGGATTTGTCAAACCATAGATTACTACATGTATTTACTACTGTTTCTATTGTAACTATCCTAATCTAATAGCCCATTACTCTTTCTTAACCAGTCAGTACCAGGAAATTTTGATGATTGCCTCTTTATAGTATAGTTTTAGATCTGGTAGACCACCTTCCTTTATATTTTTCATCAGGTTGTTTTGACTTTTTGTTCCTCCAGATGAATTTTGTTGCTATTTCTTCTATACTCAGTAAAATAGTTATTTGATAGTTTGATTGGTATGGCATTGAATAAACAATTTAAGTTGGTAGAATTGTTATTTTTATTTTATTAGCTTGGCCTACCCATGAGCAAGTGACATTTTTCCAATTGTTTAGATCTGACTTTGTGTGAAAAGTGTTTTGCAATTGTATTCATATGGTTTCTAGGTTTGTCTTGAGAGGTAAATTACCAAATATTTAATGTTGTTGGCAGTTACTTAAAATGAAAATTCTCTATCTCTTGCTCTTGGGTTTTTAGGTTCATATTTAAGATTTCTTATGATTTATGTGAATTTATTTTATATCTTGCTACTTTGCTGAAGTTGTAAATTGTTTAAAGTTGTTTTCTTGGGTTTCTAGTTCTCTAAGTACACCATCATATAATCTGCAAAGAATAAAAGTTTTTCTTCCTCATTATCCATTGAAATTCCTTCAAGTTCTGTTTCTTCTCTTATTGCTAAAGCTAAAATTGCTAATACTATATTGAATAGTAATGGTGATAATGGTCATCCTTGCTTCATCCCTGATCTTATTGGAAATGCTCCCAGTTTATTCACATTGCATAAAGTATTTGTTGATGGTTTTAGATAAATACTGTTTATTATTTTAATTAAAATTCCATCCATTCCTATACACTCTAGTATTTTTAATTGGAATGTATGTTGCATTTTGTCAAAGGCTTTTTTGCATCTATTGAGATAATCACATGATTTCTGTTGGTTTTGTTATATAACTTCAATTATGTTGAGTGTTTTCCTAATATTGAAGCATTCCATCCTACCTTTATAGATCCTACCTGATCACTTGGTATTATCCTTGTAGTTACTTGTGCAATCTTTTTGCTAAAATTTTATTTAAGAAAGTTTTTTGGGGAGTTTGGTCTATAATTTTCTTTATCTGTTTTGTTTAGGTGTTAGCACTATATTTGTGTCAAACAAGGAATTTAGAAGAACTCCTATTTTTAAAAATAATTTATGTAGGATTGGAATTACTTGTTCCTTAAGTGTTTAGTAGAATCCACTAGTAAATTCATCTGGACCTGGAGACTTTTTATTAAGAAGATTATTGATAGTTTCTTTAATTTCATTTTCTGAAATGGGATAATTTAAGTATTTAAGTATTAAGACTAAATTAATTGATCTCTTTTTCTATTTTATTTAATAATAAGTATTTTAGAGATATAAATTTCCCCCAAAAACTATTTTGACTACATCCTATAAATTTTGGTATGTTGACTCACTGTTATCATTTTTGGATGAAATTGTTGATTATTTCCTATGACTTCTTGTTTGATCCACTCATTGTTTAATAGTCAGTTATTTAGTTTCCAACTAATTTTTGGTTTATCTTTATCTGGCCATTTATTAAATGTAATTTTTAATTACATCATGATCTGAAAAGCAAACATTTATTATTTCTGCCTTCTACACTTGGTTATAAGGCTGTTGTGCCCTGTTACATGGTCAATTTTGGAATGGATGACATGTATTGCAAAGAAAAAATATATTCTTATCTATCCCCATTCAGTTTTCTCCAGAGGTGTATCATCTATCTAAGTTTTTCAAGATTTTATTCACTTTCTTAATTTCCTTCTTATTTATTTTGTGATTAGATTTATCCAATTCTGAGAGAGAGAGAGAGAGTTTGAGGTCCCTCATTATTAAAGTTTTGCTGTCTATGTCTCCTTGTAATTTGTTCAACTTTTTCCTCTAAGAATTTGATTGCTATACCACTTGGTGCATATATGTTTAATAATGATATAACTTCATTGCCTATAGTCCTTGTTAAGAAGATGAATTTCCTTCCTTATCCCTTTTAATGAGATCTGTTTTTGCTTTTGTTATGTCTGAGATCATGATTTCTACCCCTGATTTTTTTACTTCTGCTGATACATATTATAATTATGCTCCAGTCTTTTGCCTTTACCTTTTGTGTATATCTCCCTCTCTCTACTTCAAATCTGCTTCTTGTAATCAACATATTTTATTATTCTTATTTTTAATCCATTCTGCTATTTCCTTTTTATGGGAGAGTTTTTCCATTCACATTTACTGTTAAGAATATTATTTCTGTATTTCCTTTTATGCAGTCTTTATTTGTACTTTTCTCTTTTCTCTCAGTTCTCCTCACCAGTGTTTTGCTCCCTTTCCTCTTTAACTTTTTTACAGTTTTGTTTTGACTTTCACTTTTGCTTTGCTTTCCCTTTTATCAGTCCTTTCTTCTCTTTCTTTTCCTTTACCCCCTTGCTTCCCTGTAGGGTAGGATTGATTTTTAATCCCAATTGCAAATATATGTAATTCCCTCTCTGGGCTAAATCTATTGAGTAAATGTACTCCACCTTCACACCCTCCCTTCTTTCCCTCTACAATGATAGGTCTTTGTGCCTCTTCACTAAATGGTATTTTTTCACTAAAGCCTAATCTTCTTCTAGTACAATCCTTTTTAGTTTTTATCATTTTGACCCTGTCTTGTACTTACAGACCCTTTGTCAGAATAGAGTCCTTTTATCTGTCTTGAAAGAAGAAGAATTTTCAAAGACTGCTTGATTGCTTGTTTGATTATTGAATCATAGTTGCCATGTAACCTCCCCTCTTCTGTCTCATTAGAAATGTACTTCTCAAAAATGAAAAATCACATTAAATTATAATCACTTTATACCTCAGCCCCTTTTCATGACTGCACAATCCTAATGAGCCAAGCATCATGCAAAGCCATATCATTTCATGAACCATTTATACTACTCCCTCCAATTGTAGCCAAAGTATAGAGGAAAGCAAAATCTCTTCATGATGTTTTCATGTCCAGTCCCTCTAAGTCCATTCTCTCCCTCCTTCTCTAACCATAGCCCTACAAACCTCCCCAAACAGTACAGTCTCTACCTCTGTCCCTTTAGCATTCCAACCATGGTGGTTAATAAGTATGGATTAAGGCAAAAATCACTTTCTAATCTCTTTATATCTAACACTTTTAAGTAGGTTCCCACCCTCTGAATCTATTGTACTCCTACCCTCCTCCTTAACCAAGGTATCTAGTAAAGTAACATCATTTCTGATTTAATTATTTATAGAACTTCTAAATACTCTGAATATTGGAACACTCTGAAGGTCTCTCTTTAAAGAGCTTTAGTGTTGATTGTAAACCATGGGAGCCTCTGGCACAATTCAACATAGGGTGCCCTCATCAGAAAAAGTGTTGAGTTCTATGAGCAAGGCAGAATTAAAGTAGCTCAAAGGAAATACAAGATACATGAGTTTTGAGTAAATAGTGTTCACATGTACTATTTGTATATGATCTGTGGTAGAGCATTTTGAGCTCTTTTTTGGGTCTGATCAGCCTTATGCAGACACACTGTAATTTTTCTCAAACACAATGATGTCATTTTGGTGGTCTTCTTGGATAATAAATACAAAAACCAAACACATCCATATTCTTTAAGTACAATCACTTCAAATATATTCAACCCTTTATTTTAAGAGAAATACAATTCTCAAGAGATAGACATTTTATCTTCCTTTCTAGGCATATATACATTCTAGTGTTTTTGACTAGCATTTGTATATTTTTTACCCCTTTCCATTTATCTTTTAATGCATCTTTTCAATCTTGTATTCAAAAATCAAATTATCTGTTCAGTTCTATTCTTTTTATCAGAAAATTTTTAAAGTCCTCTATTTCATTGAAAATTCATCATTTCCCCTGACAAAATATGATGAATTTTGCAGAGTGCTAACTTCTTGGTTGTAATCTAATATCCTTTGCCCTCTGAAATATCATATTCCCAACCCTCTGATCCTTTAATGTTGAAGCTGATAAGTCCTATGTAATTCTGTGCTCTCCAAAATATGCTATTCCAGTTCTACTAATTGTTCAATGTTAAGGCTGATAGGTCCTGTGTGAGTCTGATTGTATTCCCTTTATATTTAAATTATTTTCTTTTTGTTGTTTGTAATATTCTATCATTTATTCGAGGGTTCTGGAATTTGACTGTTACAGCCCTTGGAGTTTTTAATCCTGGGGTTTGTTTCTGGAGGAGTTCTGCAGATTCTTTAAATGGTTATATTGCAATCTTGTTCAAGTAGATTTGGACAGTTTTCCCTTATAATTTCCTACATGATGTTTTCCAGATTCTTTTGTTGGTCCAGGCTTTCTGATAGTTTGATAATTCATAGATTGCCTCTCCTGAATCTATTTTCCAGGTCATTCCTCTTCCCTAAAAGTTACTTTATATTTTCTTCAATTTTTTCAGTCTTTTTATTTTGTTTGATGGAATATTGTAGTCTTGTAGATTCATTGGTTTTTATTGGTTCAATTATAATTTGGGGGTTTTATTGTCTTCTATTAGCTTCTGTATTTCATTTTCTAGTTGGTTATTTTTACTTTTAACAGAGTTGATTTCTTTGGTCAACTTTTCATAATTTTCCTGCATGATGTTCATTTCTTTTTTCCATTTTTTCTTTTTCCTCCCTTCTTTGGTTTTTAAATTCTTTTTTAAGCTCTTCAATGAGCTTTTGTATTTGTGTCCAATTTATAGACTGTTTTGATACTTCTCCTGTGAGTAATTGATGCTTTTTTTCTTCAGACATGGAATGGTTGTCATCTTTGTCTGTAAAGTAGTTTTTTATAGTGAGCGCTCTTTTAGCATTTTTTGTTCATCTTTGTTGCCGTAGTTCTGCCTCTGGGGTGTATTTATTTTGCTGGGGCTGGGGTCTGATCCCCTGCTTGTTGTTGGCCAAGATGATGCCTGTGCAGTCTAGACCTTGCCTTTGCAGAGGTTTTTAATCCTCCTTTATGTCCAGGTTCTGACTTAACTGTGTTTTGTTGCCAACCAATCCTGTCTTTTACCCTGGTGTTCTCAGGGTTCAGACTTTGTTTGGGACTGGAGTCCTTCCTGCTGGCTTACTATCAAGCTACCGGGACCTCTGCTATTTTTAAGTTGTTGGGATCTAGAGTGCATTTAGTTAAAAGCCCTCTGCTTCCCTTTCCTGCTCTCTGTCTCCCAGATTTTACTTCCATTTTCCCCCAAAGAAACATCTCTTCACTGAAGATCCTCCATGATGCCTACAATTGAAAAACTGCTTTGAATCTTCTCTTTTTCTTGGTGGGAATCTATCATGTGAATGTTAGAGTAGAGGTTTCATTTATCTTTGGAGGGGAAAGCTCCAGGAGCTGGGCCTGGGGGGCTGGTCCCTGGCTTATCACCTACCCAGGCTTTGCTTATACAGAGGCTTGTTGCCTTCTACATGCTGAGGATCTGCCTATGCAGGGGTTTGTTCTCCATCCAGTTCTGTCTGCTGCCCCAGTGTTTCCAGTGTCAATACCCTAAACAATTGACAGAGTGAAAGCCACAAAAGTGGCAAGGGGTATGATGGATATAGCACTGGAATCAGGAAGTTAAGTCAAATTAAGTTAGTAAGTGAGAAACTCTCGAGCTGACTTATCCTGACAAGTCACGTAACCTTGATATTTCACAATTTTCTCAACTATAAAATGTGTATAATGATATTTAGTTCATGTGGTTGTTAGGAAGGTCATACAAAATATTTGGAGAGCACTTAGCACAGTAGGTCTTTAATAATATTTTTTTCACTCTATCTAAATGAGAATCTGTTTTGGTGAACAGTCTAACATTTAACTCCAGACTCTAGACAAATCAGTAACATACTTGGGCAAGGGGAAAAAAAAAGAACAATATTGGTTGAATCAAATTGATTGTCTCTATAAATCCTAAAGTCATCGACAAAATATGTCAGTAAATTAATTTGCAATCATAATGGAATTTTTGATTCTCTATAGTCACTTAGGTGGCTTGCAGTTCTACCAATTTTAATAAAATGCCAAATGTAATCCAAGATTTTAATGTTATATAAATAAACAAAGAAAAATAATATAACACATAGGAAATCAAATTACTTGCATTTTGGGGTCATCTTTCTGTCAAAGTTTTAATTAAAAGAAAAAACAGAAAAATATACTAAGAGAGAAGTAGAGACTTTGTGTCCTGTTACTTAAATTTAAATGTTGAAATAATTACAAATTTAGGTATTGATTGGAAATAAATTCTATTGTGATTTCAGTGATGGAAAATGTATTTCATATTCTTCCATATTGTATTTTTTGGTTTGTTTTAGAATTTTATTTTTTAATCAGTTTTTAATATTATTGAAAAACTTTTACAAAAAAGAATTCTAACATCTGGATGGGTATCAGCATCTCTCATTTGAAGTATCATTATAATTGGTAAAATCAGAAACAAGTTCTTCTTAAAAGTACATTCTAGTCAACTATCTAGTTTTAATTTAGTTTTCATTCTGGTTTTCTTTGATCCATAAGACTTAGGTTAATTTAATCATAAATCTCTCCTTGAACATCTTAAATTGATTTTATAAGTTGTGATTATTTTTTTATGCTATGAATAAATGAACTGAATTCTTGGTATTTCAAAGTTTGCTGCTAGAACTACACAGAAAAAATAAGACAGAATTCAAAAAATTGTATGGTGAATTCAAAATATTAAACATGGAAAAGCTGAGATACAAGTTTGGTATCTCTGGAATCATTAAGATGTTAAGAATTTAGGGTATATCTATAGAAACAGGTATGATTCTCTTGTATTCTTTCCTTCATTTTTGCTGTTTATCCAGAGGGAAAGAAGAAAAACAAAAATATGTTGCAAGAAAAATCAATAGAAGAATCTTTTAATGTTTATCATAATTTGTATGACTTGCAAATTTCATGCTTGGCTTGTTCTAGTTTAGTTCTTTTCTTATTTAATATTTATTTATTTTTAATTTTATTTTCCCTTATTTATATGTAAAAGAAAGGTTTTAACATTCATTTTTAAAACTTTGAATTTCAAATTTTCTCTTTTCTTCCCAGCCCTCATGCCCTCATTGAAAAAGCAATTTATTTGATATAGGTTAAAAATGTGTAGTCATGCAAAACATTACCATAATAGTCATGTAGTGAAAGCAAACATAGATACTTTTCCCAGCTCAGAATAAAAAGATACATCAACAAGAAGAAAAATAGAAAAAAGTATGCTTCAATCTGTTTTCAAACATATTAGCTCTATCTTTGGGGATTCTTTATCATAATTTCTTCAGAATGGCATTGAATCACATCATTGCTGAGAAAACCTGATCATCCTTCAATATTTTTGTAACTTTGTATATTGTACTTTTGTATTTAGTGCATCTGCCCATGTGAGTCTTCCCAGGTTTTGTTAAGGGCATCTTGCTCATCATTTCTTATAATAAAATAGCATTTCATCATAATCACATACCAAAGTTTGTTTAGTCATTCTCCAACTGATGAGCATCTCCTGAATTTCCAATTCCTTGCCACCAGAAAAGAGCAGTTTTAAATATCCTTCCTGTTTTGTCTTTGTAGTGACATTGTTAGATCAAAGCACAGACCTGGTTTTATAACTCTTTGGGCGTAGTTCCAAATTGCTATAAAGAACTGAATGATTTCACAACTTCTCCAACAATGCATTGATGTCTTATTTTCTTTGCATACCTTTCAACATTTGTCATTTCCTCTTTAAATCCTATTAGCCAGTGCAATAGATATAAGGTAGTAGCTCAGAATTTTTCTAATTTGCATTTCTTCAATCAATAATGAGTTGGGACATTTTTTCAATATTGACATAGAGAGCATTGATAACTTCATCTGAAAACTGTTTCTGTGTTTTGTTTATTAATCAATGAAGCATGGCTCTTATTGTTTGTAAATTTGATTCAGTTCTCTTTGTTTGAGAAATGAAGTCTTTATCAGAAAGACTTGTTTCAATATTTTTTTCCCCATGGTTACTATTAACTTTATTTCCCTCTCTCCTATTCCTCCGCAACATCATTTATTCTATCCTCTTTCTCTCCCTCCACCTTGTCCTTCAGAAGTGTTTTGCATCTGACTATACCCTCCCACAATCTTACCTCCCTTCTGTTATCTCAATCCATTTTCTCCTATTCCCCATCCCCTCATATTTTACTCTAGGGTAGGATAGATTTCTTTACCCAATTGAGTATATATGTTATTCCCTCTTTTAGCCAAATTCTATGAGAGTAAGGCTCACTCATTCCCATTCAACTCCCCCTTCTCCCATTCCACTGCAAAACTTTTTCTTACTTCTTTTGTAGAAAAAAAATTATCCCAGTCTATCTCCCTCTTTTGCTTTCTCCCATTAAATTTCTCTTTCACTCTTTCACTCCATCTTTTTATTGTATTAGCCTTTTTCTTCACTTCCAACTGTGCCTTGTGTGTATATGTGTGTGTGTGTGTGTGTGTGTGTGTGTATGCTACTTTTAATCACCCTGCTGAATTAGAATGTTCAAATAACTTATCAGTATCATCCTCCCATATAGGAATATAAGCAATTCAACATTATTAAGTTCCATTTGATTTTCCTTTCCCGTTTGTCTTTTTATGTTTCATTTGAGTCTCATATTTGAAGATCAAATTTTCTGTTCAGCTCTGGTCTTTTCATCAGCAAAATTTAAGTCTCCTATTTCATTGAATATCCATCCTTTCCCCTGTAAGAATATACTTGACTTTACTGGGTAGTTCATTCTTTGTTATAATCCAAACTCTTTTGCTTTCCATAACATACTCTAAGCCCTTAAGGTAGAAGCTGCTAAATCTTGTAGTTCCTGATTGTAGTTCCATGATAATTGAAAATTTTCTGATGGGCTACTTGAAATATCCTTGACCTGGGATCTATGAAATTTGGTTATAAAATTTCAAAGAGTTTTCATTTTGAAATTTCTTTCAGGAATTTATTGGTGAATTCTTTTAAGTTCTATTTTACCCTCTGCTTCTATAATATTAGGGGAATTTTCCTTGATAATTTCTTGAAAGATGTCTAGGCTCCTTTTTTTAACATGCCTTTCAGGTAGTCCAATAATTTTAAAATTATTTATTCTAGATCTATTTTCCAGGTCAGTTGTTTCTCCGGTGAGATATTTCATATTATCTTCTAGGTTTTTATTCTATTGGTATTGATTTATTGTTTTTTGATTTCTTATGAAGTTACCAACTCCCCTTTGTTCAATTCTATATTTGAAGGAATTATTTTCTTCAGTGAGTTTATGTATCTCTTTTTTCATTTGCCCAATTCTGTTGTTTAAGGCATTTCTCTTTTAATTGTTTTTTTTTTTATTTCTTCCATTCTTCTCAGTCTGAATTAAAGGTTCTTTTTTCAGTATTTTTGTGACTCATTTACTATGTTGCCTTCTATTTTCCTATGATAACTTCTCTTCCCAATTTTTCCTCTTCCCCCCTAACTTGACTTTTAAAATCTTTTTCTATTTTTCCATAGCCTGAGACCAATTCATAGATTTTATGACTGCTTTGGATGTAGAAGCTTTGACTTTGTTATCTTTTTCTGGGTGTTTTCTCTATCATGGTAGTAACAATTGCCAGCTTTATTTTTCTTCTATCATTTTCTCATTTTTCTAGTCTTTGATTTGATTTTAATTCTTTGTTAAAATAGGGCTCTACTCTCAGGATGGAGATGCACTATTTCAAGCTTTTGGAGTTTTTTTGGCAGTTGTTTTCAGAGTTACCTCTAGAGACCTGCAAGTTTTCAGAGATTCTAAGATGGTATGATCTAAGGAGAGGTATTTACTACTCTTCTGACCTGTGCTCTGGTTTATTAGTGATCACAAGCATTTCTTTCTGCCCCAGAACTTGAGGAGGGTCCCTGCTCCCTCAGGGACTGTGACACAGATCAGAATGTGGACAAAACAGCGGTCTTGCCTCAGTGATAGCAGAGACTGCTGTAATCTCCTTCTTACCTCCTTACCATCTATAGTCTGAGAGCTTTGGTAGTAGCTACCCTCACTGACTGTGTCTCTCCAGGATTCTCCTGGTCAATTGGGGTCAGATCTGAACTGCTGAGACCTGTGCTGGACTGTACTCCACTCTCACCCCATTGTAGCAGACTTCTCTTGCTGAACTTTCACATTGTCTTTGGCAGTCTCTAGGGTGAGAGGTCTAGAATTTGCCACTGCCCCCATGGACCCAGTGACCTCACTTCTTGCTGCTGGATTGCTGGGGCTGGTTTGCTCTGGTGCAGGCCATGCTGACCTGCCCTCCTCTCAGTCCGGTGTAACAGATGCCCTTCCCACTGATCTTTCAAGTTGTCTTGGGTTGGGAAATTGTTTTTTTCAGTCTTTTTGTGGTTTCTGCCAATCTAGAATTTGTTTAGAATCATTATTTAAAAGAATTTGGCATGGTTTGGGGGAGAGTTACAGCAAGTCCCTGCTTTTGCCCACTTGGCTTTGTCTCTGATTTAGTTTTTTTTAAATTATAAATACTGCATGGATATTAATATTTTCACAACATTTACAGCCAAAAGCAATTTTTTTCTACTGCATTTCTTGAATTCTCCTGTATTGTAGAAAAATTGTCACCTCTACCATGTTTTGGCTTTTTCCTTATTTGAGTTTCTGAGATATCTTAAAAATAATAGTATATAGCAGCCAAGTTGAGGACTTAAGTAGATACTGTGTTAAGCTTGAAGAAGGACGATTTTTCTTCATTTGGTTTTAGAAATTAGAAATGAGGTGAACAGGTAGATATTGTAGAGAAGTCAATGTGGCCTCCAGAAAAGAAAAAAATATTTACCTATTAGAATTGTTTCAAAGTGAATCATATCAGTTTATTCAATTGAGGGATTCCTATTGATGTAGGTCTTCTAGCAGACACTTGGTGACATGTTCTAAAAGATGTGGCTGAGAGTAACCCTAAATTGAGACTAGATCACTTCTGAGCTCTCTTCCAATTCTGAAATATTGTGATTTTGTGAACCCTATATTAATTTTTCCTACTACAAATCACTTGTCTCTTTTTATACTTGTAATAGCAGTGGAAGGAAAAACCTAAAACTCGAGGAATACAATATAGAACTATGGCCATTATTGATTAGGAGTTTAACTATGATAGATAGGAGTAAATGGTAATAATATAACCAGTTAGTATCAGTTGAGGCTGCATGGCTGAAATTGAAACATTAGAGGATTCAAGAAAAAGTGATATGAAAATTTTAAGAATTGGGTACAGAAATCTAATGTAAAGAAAAGTTAAACAATCCCTTTGGATTTCACTGGATTGAAGTTTCAGAGCCAAAGAAACAGGACAGAATTTTATTCACTTCATTCCTAATGGATTTCTTTTTTAATGAGAGTATTGGGAGATACTTTATGAAGTGATTTCATCAATCTTTTAATCTTTCCTTTTTAGTTCAAATGGAATCCATTTCCTTTTCAGAATACATAGTATTTTTCAATTATAGCCTAGTGAACTTAAATGATATTTATCCACAATCCCAGCCCAAAAGCTGTCCAGAGCAAATGTAAAATATCTTTATATTTTATCTATTTCAATGAATACTGGTACATAGGACTAACATTTGTAATTTTTTAAATGTAGAAATAGATGAATAAGCTCCATCAATCTCCTTGTCATGTAATAATTCTTTATAATATTTGTCTCTGGTTCATTGGCAGAGGTTCTGCTAAACCTGTTTAACTTTTATTTTGAAATCACCAGCTGAACCTCTGAGGCAAAATCATTTTAATCACCTTTCTCTTTGGATTTGAAAGAACACAACTCTTGACTCCTTTCTGAAGCAAATAATCCTCCTAATGAGAGGATGAACTCTGCCATAGCTTTGCTTTTGTTCTTCAATGGTACATCTCTGTTAATTATAAACAAGTCAACATCATATGAAAAGAGTTGATACCTGATTAAATTATATTACCTTGAAAAACCAGAAGTGAGGAGTTGACACACCATATTCTGGAGGTGCATTAAGAACAAAAATTTCTTATTAGTAATAATTTAAAATGTCTCAAGTAATGGTTTAATTTCTACTGAGGATTTTTTTTTCTTTGGCAGAGTTACTGCTAATTGAAGCATGATGATCACATTGTTCCTTAAGGATTACTAGTCCAAATGCAAATTTCACATGTTTCAGAGTTGTTCTGTAAATAGAATATCTTAGTGAAACCTGTAAAAAAAGTTAAAAGTAGCTTAAAAAGAGAAGAAAAGGAGGTAAAATCACATTCCATGCCAAATTTTCCCAGAGACAATTATTTAAGGATCTCAAAGTGATTCACTTAAAAGGAATTTTGACATATATAACACAAATAGTTATGATATAGTTCTCTCTTTCATCATCATCATGTTCATAAAATAATAGATAGGCTTCAGAATGGTTAAATCATGATGGAAGAACACATAAGATAATCTAGTTTTTGGATAATTTTTCAAATGGAAGAAGAGTATAAATTCTTCAAAAAATTACTCTACTATATATATATATTATATATAAACTTATTTGTGCATTATAAAGTATATTTTAAACATTAAACTTATACAAACATATGAAAGAACAAAGGAAAATTAGTAGCAATCTTTGCAATTTTTCTTTCTATATACATATCAACAATACTTATTAATGCTTCTTTTCTTTCATCTTGTCTACCATCAATTTGTAGGTGCAATAACACATATCCTCCTTTTCCCCACCCCGCTGGAATAACCTTTACAGATTCTCACTGATAGCATCCTACTTTGGAGCAAAAGGAGTCCAATTACAATTGTTCCAGACACTTATCAATCATCTGTGGTATACATGAGTAGCTCTGGTCAAGCAAAGATGTGTTCAAAAAAAGTAATTGAATTTGCAATGTGTAATGATATACTTAAACCCCCTAGAGGATGAGATTACCTGAAACAATTTATTGCTGTGAGTTATTGCATTAGAGGTGCAATAGACCTCCTGTTTAGGGCTGGGGGAAAGATAAAAATAAAAATGAAATCATAATTGTTCAGGAAGAGTTGAGTTTTATTCCATATAGCTTGAAAGAATGATGATTCTAATTGTAGATAAATTAAATACAGTTTTAATTGTGATTCATTATATGAAAGATTATTTCTTTGAAAAGGAACTTTTAGCAGTGTTTAGCTTAAAAGATTTCAGAAAGCTTCTCTCAATTGAGTAGCTACTTGTATTAATGATGACTTTATCAGATTTTTGTTGAAAGTTTACTTTAAGAGTAATGTTTTGGGGGAATAAACACTAAGATTCTGGGAGGGAAAGAATGCTAGAAGAAATGGATTTTTTACATATTGGCTTAAAGTAGATTGATATACAGAAAACTCTTTTGTAAGAGTTACCAGAAAGGATGAGCTAGATGAACTCTAAGATTACCTGTGTTTTGAATTTTGACATTTATAAAACATGTTCCCCCTTTTAAATCACTTATGTAGATAGAAGAATGTTGACTCAGTGATTTCTCCATTATCAGCTCTCCTTTGTCTCAATAGTTACTTCTTGGGTACTTACATTTTTCCCAATTTTTTCCCCATTTTAGAACATTTTTTATTTAATGTTTTGCATTCCAAATTCTATCACTCATTCCCCCCTCCCTGAGATGACAGGCAGCCAAATATATGTTATAAACATGAAATAATGTAAAGTATCTCCATATTAATTATTTTGTACAATAAGAATTTTGTAAAGCTAAAAGGAAAAAGGAGAGAAAGTGAGAAAAGAGCTTCAGTCTCTATGCAATCAATATCAGTTCATCGTCTGGAGGTAGATAGTGTGGCTCATTAAGCATTATTAAGCTTTTGGTATTGTCTTGGAGCATTGTATTACTGAAAATACTAAGTCATCTACAATTCTTCATCAAACAACATTGCTATTATGGTGTACAGTGTTCTCCTGATTTCACTTCACCATGAACTAGTTTGTGCACTTCTTTCCAGGTTTTCTTGAAATCATTCTGCTTGTCATTTCTTATAGTGTAATCTTTTCCTTTACAATCATATCCTACAAGCCAATTCTCTCTTACATGCATAACTTTGATTTCCAATTCTTAGCCACCACAAAAACACCTCCTGTAGATATTTTTGTACAACTTGGTCCCCTCTTCCTTTTCTTGGATGTCTTTGGAATATATTCATAACATTGGTATTGTTGGGTCAAAGGGTATGGCCAACTTTATAGTTCTTTAGGCATTATTACAAATTGTTTTCCACGATGGTTGGATCAGTTCAAAACTACACCAATAATGCATTAGTGTCCCACTTTTCCCACATCCCCTCCAACAACCAACATTTTCCTTTATTTTGTCATATCAACCACTCTAATAGATGTGAGATGGTACCTCAGAATTCTTTTAATTTCTATTTCTCTGATTAGTAATGATTTAGAGCTTTTTCATATGAGTATAGATAGTTTTGTTTCTTTGTCCATAAACTTTCTGTTCATACTCTTTGACCATTTATCAATTGGAAATGCCTTGTAGCTTTAAAAATTGTATTCAATTCTCTATATATTTGAGAAATAATACCTATATCAGAGATACTTCTTGAAAAAATCCCCCCCCATTTTTGTACTTTATTTATAATGTTGGTTGCATTCATTGTGTTTGTGCAAAAAAATTTTGAACTTGTGTAGTCAAATTCATCTATTTTACATTTTATAATTCTCTGTATATCTTTAGTCCTAAATTTTTCCTTTAGTCATAAATCTGAATGACTCCTTTGATCTCCTAACTAACATGGTATCATCCTTGAAAGCTAAATCAAATACCTATTTTGACCTTGTCTTGGTATATAATGTGAGATATTGGTCTATGCATATTTTCTGCCATACTATTTCTGGTTTTCCCAGGAGTTTTTGTCAAATAATGAGTATTAGTTCCAAAAGCTTAGATCACTGAGTTAATCATATACTGGATTATTATGTTATTATTTTCTTCAGTATTTTTTTTTGGATTTTCTATACCAAGCTGCTGACTTGGTTTTCATGATTTAACTGCATCCTTCTCATTTCTCCTCCCAATTTTTCCTCCACCTCCCTTAATTGCTTTTCAAAATCTTTTTTTGAGCTCTTCTATTGCCTGAGCCCATTTTCTATTTCTCTTGGAGGTTTTGGATACAGAAGCTTCAACTTTGTCATCTTCTGAGTATGTATTTTGATCCTCCATGGGACCAAAGTAATTTTCTATTGTTAGATTCTTCTTTTTTCTGTTGTTTTCTCATTTCCTCAGCCTTTGACTGATTTACCTCACTTCCAAGACTTTGGGGGATTTTGGGTACACTCTGACTGCTCTCTTGCCTGTGTTCTGGTATGTGGATGACAAAAGGACCTCTCCCTGTGCTGGAGCTGTGATGATGGTCCCTGCTTGGTTATGATAGTGTTGTAGGGGGTTAATCTGTATCTGGGTGTGGGCAAACAAGCAGAGTCCTGCCCCAGGCAGAGCAGAGAGACCTCTGCAGTTCCCCAACCTCCTCATCATCTGTGCACTGAGAGCTCTGTAAGTGCTGGGTGGCTCTGCTGATTCCCACTGCAAGTTCTCACTGCAGGGCTGCTCTGAGGTTGGTGCTCCACTCTGGTGCTGTAGAGTTCTCTCAGCACCACTTTCAGCTGTCCTCAGGGATTCCTGGCCCAAGAGGTCTGGAAACCATTCCCTCTGCCACAGACCCAGGTGCCCCAAGGGATCCAGGTGACTGCCCGTTTGCTCTATACTCTCATTACACTGAGGCTCTTTCTAACCTCCAGTTCTGGTGAAACAGACCTTTCCTGTCCAAGTTGTCTTGGACTGGGAAATTGTTATCACTCAGTCTTTTGTAGGTTCTCTAAATTTTGTCTAGTCATAATTTGATGCTTTTAGAGTTTTGGGGAGAATGAGTTTCTGGTAATTTCTGCCTTTATACTGCCATCTTGACTCCACCCCTGAAAGTGATATTTTCAAAGAAACTTTTGAAGAACTGTATGAACTAAGGTAAAGAAGAATGAGCAGGCTGCAAAAATAAATAAATAAATAACAGCAAGATTGTAAAAACAAACAATATAGAAGAATTTTGGGACATGGGAAATGTAGGAAATGTTTTACTTTGCTAAGCATGCTTTTAGACTATTTTCCAGGGATAGATTAGAAAGGAGTAAAAATAAATGTCAATTAATTTGGGGAAAATATTTCTTAAATTTCTTAAAATTTCAAAAACTTCTAAGCTAAAATAAACTTCACTTAAAAACAAATATAACTGAGGGAGTTAGGTAGCACAGCAGATAGAATACTGACTCAAGTTAGGGGGGACCTGAATTCAAATGTGGTCTGGGAAAAATTTTTGCAAGTACTTATAAAGTACTGTTATAAATCAAAGAACTTTTGAATTAGAACACTGGTCATTTAAAAATTTTTAGAAAAACAGACCAAATAAAAAACAACTGGAATATATGTAGTTTTTAAAATGCAGATTTAGACTGTTTTCAAGAATAAAAATACATTTATCATTCCAAAAAAGATTTTTTGGAGGATTCATGTCCCTCACAAAGGTTTTTCCATCACTAACCCAAGTATCTCTAAGAGAGAGGTAAAATTACTGAATCTAAAACTAATTTGTTTAATATAAAAATTGAGGTAGTAATTATTACAAATATGTCTTAAAAAGCAATATATGTTTTCCAGAATTGTCCTTAAACACATCTCATCAGAAGCTTTTCCAATTCTTTTTCCATCCCATGAGACATTTTTCACAGTTGATGGTTTATAAAGTAAAATGAAAAATAAAGCATATTAGCACTTGATGCATATTTTCTTGAAATATGTTTATAGTACTATAATTTATTTAGTTAACCTGAGGAAATTCTATAGATAGTTTTTCATAGAAACATGAGGGTAGAATAATAGGCATGGGAAGCCTAGAATCTCAAAAGATATGTGTGTGTGTTTGTGTGTGTATAAAACATATGTAATAAATATAAAACAAATATATGCATATTATATACATCAAATACAGATATGCATATAATGCATATCTATATCTATTTATATATATACATATGAAATACTATAACAGGAAGGGAATTTCTCAGTGGTTAGATGATATTATAAAGATAAAAAATCTAGATGATATGAATAAATCTGATATCTTCCAAATATTCTTCCTTTAATCCAGATAATTGGAAGAATGTTGACATAATATGCAATTAATCATAAAATCTTATGCAAAATTGATAAAGATGAAAAGATGACAACATTTTTGTCATTGTATACCTGCTATAGAAATTAATTCAAATGTTTTAACAAGGAGAGCACAATTTGCTCAAAAATATGATTAAAGAAATCAGTTCTTCCTTGAGAAGTTCCTTATACCTCTATGAAGGAAAGTGAAAGCAGTTATGGTAGATATATATCACAGAACCATAGAATTTTAGAGGTGGAAAGAACTCCAGGGAACAGTCCACACTATTCATGGAGAAAGAAGTCTTTTTCGAACTTACATGGCAAGTTGTCATCTTTATCTAATTACTAGACCTCTAGCATTGAAGAAATTGTACTTCTTGAAATAGTACATTCCATTTTTTCTCACTTTACTTTTCATGAGGTTTCTCTCTTTCTTTGTGGGGGGCGGTGTAATCATATCTACTTCTACCGCCTGATAATGAGTTTCATTGCTACACTTTTTTTTTTGGACTTTTCCAAGGCAATGGGGTTAAGTGGCCTGTCCAAGGTCACATATCTAAGTAAGAAGTATTTAGTGTCTAGGTCAAATTTGAACTGATGTCCTCCTGAATCAAATGGTGCTCTATCCACTGCACCATCTAACTGCCCCCTTGGCTATACATTTTTTCAACATTCATCCATATGCATATGTATATTTTTAAAGTTACGAAATTTCCTTCCATCCTCCCTCCCCCCCCCCACTCCCTCCCTTCAGTGGTGAACAGTCAGGTCAGCATTGTACATACATATTTTTGATAAACTGTTTTCAGATTAGTCATTTTTGGTATAAAGAATTAGGATTAAGGGAAAGAGATACATAAAAGATAATTTTTATAAAGTGTTCATCAGATTCTGTATGGTTTATTTTTTCACTTTTCTTTTTCATCCTCTGGATGTGGGTAATATAAATAGCCAGGTAATACTGTTGTACCAGCTGTCCAAACTGCTGAGAGGAGCTGCTTCCATCAAGGCTGATCAGCTTATCATTTTGTTAATGTGTACACTGCTCTCTTAGTTCTACCCCCTTCATTCAGTACCTAGATCCTGTAACTCATTCCATGCTTCTCTAGAATCTAATCATTTATTATTTCTTGTAGAAAAATAATATTCCATAGTATACATGAAGCATAACTTGTTTAGCCATTTCCCAATTGATGGGCAGCCTCTCAATTTCCAATTCTTTGCCACTACAAAAAGAGCTACTGAGAATATTTTGGAAATTGTAGGAATTTTCACATTTTTATGATTTCTTCTGGATATATGGCCCTAGAATTGGGATTTTGGGGGTCAAAGGGTTTGAACAGTTTTACTGCTCTTTGGGCATAGTTCCATATTGCTCTCCAGAAAGGTTGAATCAGCTCACAACTCCATCAGCAATGCATCAAAGCCCCAATCCTTCCACAGGCTCTCCAACATTGATCATATTCCCTTTTGCTCATCTTGGTCAATCTGATAGGTATGAGGTAAAACCTCATTGTTTAATTTGCATTTCTCTAATCAATAATGATTTGGAGCATTTTCATAGGATTATATAATAGCTTTAATTTCATTTGAAAATTGTCTATTCAGAGTCTTTGACCTCAATATACCAATGGATGAATGACTTGTAATCTTATAAATTTGTTGCAATTCTCTATATATTTTAGAAATGAGACCTTTATAGAATTCCTGGTTATGAAGATTGTTTCCCAACTTTCTGCTTTCCTTCTAATTTTGGTAGCACTGATTTTATTAGTGCAAAACCTTTTAAATTTAATGTAGTTAAAATCATTAATTTTGCAGTGTATAATATGTTCTAATACTAGTTTGATCATAAAATTTTCCCCTTTCCATATATCTTATAGAATGTTTCTTGTTCTTTAATTTATCTTTGGCATTGTCCTTTATGTCCAAATCCCGTATGCATTTTGACCTTATTTTGATATAGGCTGTGAGATATGGATCTTTGTCTAGTTTTTACCATACTATTTTCCAGTTTTCTCAATAATTTTTGTCAAACAGTGAGTTTTATCCCAGAGGCTGATGGCTTTGGCTTTGTCAAATATTAGATTACTGTAGTCATTTATTGCAGTTTCTTTTGAACAAATCCTGATCCACTGAACCATTACTCTCTTTCTTAACCAGTACCAGACACTTTTGATGATTGGCATTTTATAGTATAGTTTTAGATCTCATAGAGTTAGGCCACCTTTCTTTACATTTTTTCATCAGTTTCTTTGCTATTTTTTATAAATATATTTTGGTTTATTTTTTATATTATTATAATAATCTTGTGAGAGTAAATATAACCCCCCACCCCAGAAAGATGAGAAACCTCAATAATACTGAGAGAGAGAAAAAAAGTATATTTCAGTCAGCTCTCTCTCTGGGATGAGTTGCTTTCTTTATCATAAGTCAACCAGAGAAGCTGCTTGAATATTTTTCCCACAGTTGCTATCACAAGCTGTATTTACCTTGACTCTATTCCTCCCCACTCTCATTTATTCTATTTACTTTATTCTATCTACTTTCATCCTGTCCCTGTTCAAAAGAGTGTTGTATCTGAGTACTCTCTCCCATGATCTTCCCTCTCTTTTATCACTTATTATTCCCTTCCTCCCCCCATTCCCCCTTATCCCATCTCTTTCCTCTCATTTCTCTCTAGGGTAAGATAGATTTCTATACCCTATTAAGTGTGTATGTTATTTACTTTCTGAGCCATTTGTGATGAGAATGAAGGCTCACTCATTTCTCCTTGCCTTTCACCATTCCACTCCATTGTAAATTCTTGATTTTTATGTGAAAAATCTTAACTCCTTCTTTTGCTCCTTTCTCCTCCTCCCAGTACTTTCCTTTTTCACCCATTGACTCCATCTTTTTACTATATTATACTATTATATTCAGATCCTTCCTGTGCCCTGCTTATATATGCTCCTTCTAACTGCTCTTATAAATGAGAAGGTTCATTTGAGTTATCAGTATTTTCTTCCCATGCAGGAATACAAGCAGTTCAACATCATTACGTTCCTCATTGTTAGTCTATCTTGTCCACCCTCTCTGTGGTTCACCTGAGTCCTGCACTTGGAGATCAAACTTTCTGTTCAACTCTGGTTGTTTCAATAGGAAAGTTTGAAAGTCCCTTGTTTCATTGAAAGTGCATCTTTTCCCCTGAAAGAGGATGTTCAGTTTTAATGGGTAGTTGATTCTCGATTGTAAACCAAAATCTTTTGCCTTCTGGAATATCATATTCCAAGCTCTGCAAGCCCTTAATATAGGTGCTTCCAAATCCTGTGTAATCCTGACAATAAAGCCACAGTAGCTGAATTGCTTGTTTCTGGCAGCTTTTAGTATTTTCTCTTTGATTTAGGAGTTTTGGAATTTGCCTATAATGTTGTTGGAAGTTTTTCTTTTGGAATTTCTCTCAAAAGATGATTGGTGAATTCCCTCAATTTCTATTTTACCCTCTGCTTCTTGTATCTCAGGGAAATTTTTGCTGAATTGTTTCTTGAAAAGTGAAGTCTAGGCTCTTTTCGTGCTTGTGACTTTTTAGATATTCCAATAATTTTTAAATTATCTCTCCTGGATCTCTTTTCAAGGCAGTCGTTTTTCCAATGTAGGTATTTCACATTTTCTTCTATTTTTTTTTTGGGGGGGGTACAATTTCATTCTTCCTTATTTCTCACAAAGCCATTGGCTTCCTTTAGTTGCATTTTCCATTTGAAGGAGTTATTTTCTTTTTTCTTTTTTTTTGCAAGGAAATGGGGTTAAATGACTCGCCCAAGGCCACACAGCTAGGTAATTATTAAGTGTCTGAGGCCAGATTTGAACTCAGGTACTACTGACTCCAGGGCTCCTAGCTGCCCCTAAAGGAGCTATTTTCTTCAGTCAGCTTTTTTATCTCCTTATCTTAGACTTTTAAAGGCATTCTCATTTGCTTTGAGTGATGCTTTTTCCATTTGGTCTAAACTTGGTTTTAGCATATTATTTTCTTCAGTACTTTTTTGTATTTCTTTCACCAAACTGCTGATTTGGTTTGTATGATTTATCTGCATCATTCTCATTTCTCCTCCCAATTTTGAACTCATCCATAGCCTGAGGCCATTTTCTTTTTCTCTTGGAGGTTTTGGATATGGAAGCTTCAAATTTGTCATCTTCTGAGTATGTATTTTTGTCCTCCATGGGACCAAAGTAATTTTCTATTTGCAGATTCTTCTTTTTTCTGCTCTTTGCTCATTTCCTAAGCCTATTTTTACCACATGTCCAAGACTTTGGGGGGGGTTGAGGATACCCCACAGGGGTCTTAATTCATCCAAGGTCTTATGAGAGGCTCTGATTGCTCTCTTGCCTTTGCTCTGGGACTCTCTCCTCTGCCCTGGAGTTGTAAGGAGGATTCCCTGCTCGGCTATGGTCCTTTGGGAACCCAGATTGCAACCTGGATTTGGGTGTGGGCAAACAGTAGAGTTTGATCCCCAAGAAGAGCTGACAGACCTCTTCAATCTCCCGTGACCCCCCTACCATCTGTGGGCTGAGAGCTCTGGATGTGTTGGGTGACTATGCTGACTCCCACTGCAGGTTCTCACCACAGGACTGCTCTGAGGCCGGTGCTCTGCTCTTTACTCACTTTGGTGAGGTAGAATTCTTTCAGCACCCCTTCAAGCTGTTCCGGATGATCTCTGAGCCAGGAGGTCTAGAAACTGCCCCCCTCTGCCATGGACCCAGGAGCCCCCAGGGATCTAGGCACCACACTCGGCCCAGCTGTACTCTGCTGCGGCCTGGGCTCTTTCCAGCCCCCACTCCCAGTGAAACAGACCTTTCCTGGGGAACTTCTTAATTATATTGGACTGGGAAATTGTATTACTCAGTCTTTCTGTAGGTTCTGCCCCTCTAAATTTTGTCTAGACTCATAATTTGGTGGCTTTTGGAGTTTTTTTTTTTGGGGGGGGTCAGGTTTCAGGGATTTCCTGCCTTCATGCTGCTGTCTTGGCTCTGCCTTCCTTGCTATTCTTGACCTTTTTTTTGCTCCAGATGAATTTTGTTTCTATGTTTTCTACTTCAATAAAGTATTTATTTGGTAGTTTGACTGGTATGGCAGATGCATTATATTTTATAGCTTTTTAATTATTAGGAAATATTTTTCTGAATAGGACTCAAATTGTGTAGCTTTCAAACATATGCTGGTGTTCCTACCTTTGTTACCAAGTACCACAGATTGAATCATTGTTCTTCATGACAATTCTTCATATATTACATGGCAGCTATCAACTATCAATGTTCCTCTCAAAGTTTGTTTTTCCTTCGTTAAGCCAAGCATCTCTAAGTTCCTTAAAGAATTCAGTATTCATTCAATATGATTTCAAGTTTATGGATTATTTGGTTTGCCTTCTTTTGAACATTCTCTAGCTCATTGATATTCTTCTAATTGGTGTCAAACTAAACTTTCTCTGTCTTTTACTTAGGAAGTTGATTTTTTGAATGCATATAGCATTTCATATTTCTCTCTGATCATGCAGTCATGGATCCTATTATTCAATTCATTCCAAATTTGAAACTTGCCAAGTTCTTTTTGAATTTTCACTCTGTCAGCCAATGTGCTATCTGTACTTCCCAGCTTTGTATTGTCTGCCAGTTTAATTAGCACAACATTCACGCTTTTGTTAAAATAATTAATATGCATTTTAAACAGCATAGGACAAATCATAGATTCCTGGTGCAGTCTTCTGGAGATGGAAAGTAACAGAAATATTTTTGACTTTGCTTGCTGCCTCCATCCTTTTAACTATTTCTGAATACTTGCAGCTATGGTAGTTAATAGTTCATATATTCTCATTATTTTTACAAAAATAGTGTTGTTTACTATAAACTTTGTTAAAGTCTAATTGGGCAAGTGCTCCTCTGATCTACGAGTCTAGTAATCCAATGTAAAAGGATGTAGAGTTAATCTGGAATATCTTATTCAGGCTGAAGTTATGAAGGCTCTTTGTGATTACTATTTTCTTTCTGGGATATTCATTAATGATTCTTTTATAGTATTTACAATAATTATGATAGATGATGCTTAGGGGATTATGTTAGTTTTTGAAAATATTTAATTATAGTGACATGAGAATTGACTGTAATTGAGTGGAGTAATTAAGTTCTGACCATATGAAAATTTTTATTGAGAGAAAAGGGAAGGACAAAAGTTTGGAAATCATTTTGTGAAATTTCTATATTTGCAGTTTATAATATATTACAGAACTATACCTCTGTATCCTAAGGACTTTGGCTAACTGCTTTGAAATGAATGAACTTAAGATAGACTTAATTTTCTAGTGCTATTGTTATGGGATTCTTTTAGAATAAAGCCTTCATATAATTTCAGTTAGAGATTATTAAAAATAAAGATTTATGTTCCCATTCATTTCCTGATTCCACTGACATTTATCTATGGACCCCTTACAGGATTCAGCTCTTAGTTTAAGGAAAGGACAAATTAAATGAGAATTATTTGGGGGATTTATCTGCAGCATGTTTCTCAGTGTACTAGAAATAACATCAATAAAGTTACTAAAGGTTTGGCAAACATTTTAATATGCTTGTTTGGGGTCACTGGGAGGTGTTTTAAGAAACTAATTATATTTTCTTTTAGACTATGTTTATATTTAGGCAAGATAAGTAATTAAAGGTATTGCTTTCATTTGTCATATATATTTATCACCTCAGGATTGTTCTTATTAGGGAGTTGCTTCAGAACTATGCCATTCCACTATTTGCACTGTTATTGTTTGGTTGTTTCAGTTGTGTCCAACTTCATGAATCCATTTGGATTTTTTGGCAAAGTTGTTTGCCTTTCCTTCTCTAGTTCATTTTATAGATGAGAGAACTGAGGCAAACAGGGTTCAATGAAACAGAGTCACACAGTAAATGTCTGAGGCCAGGTTGAAATTAGATGGGTGTGTCCCCGACTCCAGGTTTGGTGGACAAGTAGTATTATCTTGTTATTTTGAGGTTAGTTGAAAGGATCATATTTTGAAGAAGTTCTTCCAGATTAGAAATAAATAATAACACTAGAACACTTGTAATCATAATCATAATAGCAAAAACAACATCATCAATATTGTCATCATCATCATCATTATTGCTATATCATGCATATTCTGCTATAACTGATCTCACAGTAAGAATCTTATAACATACAAAAATATCCTATTTTATATCTGGTTTCAGTTAGGAAGTGTTTTCTTAATTTGAACCAAATCTGTTTTTTCCAAGTTCCACCCACCAATCCAAATTCTTCCATATACACAAAGCACAAAAATCATCTTCATCCACTTCTACAAAGCATCCCTATAAGTTTTTGAAGATTACCATCTTATTATCTTTTTCCAGTTAATGTCTTCCTTTTTGCAATTCCTTTCTGCAATTCTGCAATTCAGTTCTTTTAACTATTTTTCAGAAGGCATAATGTTCAGATCCTTTACCATTTTATCTGTCTTCTGGGAGTTCTGAGAGAGATATAAAGGAATTTATGGTAATCAGACTCAGAGGATTCCTAATAGTTATTTGGTGATTATTTTATTCAATAATAGCATTGAGGGGAATGAACAATTCTCTTTCATTTCCTTAGAGCTATTCTTGTGATCTTTAGATTTGGACATATACTTAAATGAAAAAAGAACAAACTAATGTTATGGTGTTCTAAAAAAGTAATTATTTTTTTTAATTTGCTGGACCCCCAAGTTCAACATGTCACTTTCTGGCCAGGTCTATGGAAAGGTGAGATGAAAGGGAAATCCCTCCCCCTTTATGTGACCAGAACCTAGGAGGAAGGTTGAAAGCTGGTAGTTGACAAGGAGACAGGTTACAAATTACAGTAAACAATGAAACAATAGGAGTTAATTTTCATCTCAACAGCAAAGTAATTTCCACACCCTTAACAAGATTCCTAGATTTTAGCAACTTTAAAAGATTACAGGGACTGCTAGGTGGTGCAGTAGATAGAGCACTGGCCCTGGAGTCAGGAGTACCTGAGTTCAAATTCAGCCTCAGACACTTAATAATTACCTAGCTGTGTGGCCTTGGGCAAGCCACTTAACCCCATTGCCTTGCAAAAACTAAAAAAAAAACCCCAAAAAATTACAGGGGCAGCTAGGTGGCATAGTGGATAGAGCACCTGCCCAGGAGTCAGGAGGACCTGAGTTCAAATCCAGCCTCAGACACTTAATAATTACCTAGTTGTGTGGCCTTGGGCAAGCCACTTAACCCCATTGCCTTGCCAAAAAAAAAACCCAAAAACGATTACAGATTTTCTTTAGGCTACATTCATAATTCTCTACATCAGCATGAATCTAATGAAAAAATAAACTATTCTTTGTAGATTCCCCCAAGTTAAATTATGAAGGAGCTGGTGACTTTTAGACTATTGGGAAGCTAAGGCAATTCAGCTGAACAAGAAGCTAATACCAAGAATCTTGTTAGTAGAATTACTTAAGTTTTTTTTAAAACTGCTTTTCTCATTCTTTCATGGGAGCTGAGTCCAGGGGAACTACAGCTTTGGCTTGAGGGAAAGTTGGTTCCCTCTCTTTGAGTAAACTTTTTAGAGTCTAGATCTCCATATTCTTTCCACCATACTTCCTTTCATTTTGTTCTTCCTTTTCACACATTCTGGTGTTCCAATCTCTCACAGTCCTCAGAGTTTGGGCAAAATGAACTCATTATCTTCTCCTCTAAAACTTCCCTTCTTCAGTGACACAAATTCCAATTTACAGTCACAGAATCTCAGAATTGAAGGGGCAGGGGGTATCTAGGAACAAGAAGGTAGGAGCACTCTTTTTTTAGATCCACTTCATTTCCCTGTTTTGAGAAGCTCAGGATAGGGAAATCTGAATCTGTAAATGACTTATCCCATGAAGGGAGTGCTCCAGTCCCTGAACAGAATTGCTAATTGAATATGTACTATCATATCTAGTGGTTAGTATAAGTATCCTGAAGAAATTCCCTCTAAGGTACAATTTCCTTTTCAAAATTAATTAATTAATTGATTGATTTTTCATCCATATGCACATGTGTATTTCCAGGTTACAAAATTTCCCTCCACCCTTCCTTCCCACTCCCCTCCCCTCTGTAGGACACAGTCAGGTTAGCATTTTACATACATATTTTGGTAAACATGTTTACAAATTAGTAATTTTCTGCATAAGGAATTAGGTTTAAGGGAAAGAGATACATAAGTGATAATTTTTACAAAGTGTTCATCAGATTCTGAAGTGTTGTTTTTTTTCCTGTGTTTTGTTTTATTCTGTTTTTCTTCCTCTGGATGGGGCTAATATTGTCCATAAGCAGTCAGATACAATTGTCCTAACTCTCTGGACTGTTGAGAGCAGCTGCTGTAATCAACTTTGCTCATCTCATAATGTTGTCAAGGTGTACATTGTTATTCTATATAGTTACTATGATGTGTGTGTTTGTGTGTGTGTGTGTGTGTGTACTATTTGTGTGTGTTGCTATTATTGCCTTAGAATGATATGATCCAGGAAAAGGATAGGATATTTATATGTGCTGGAATTGTAGGAGGGTAATTAGAGAAACTGAAGTATCTTAGCATGGATGCTCATAATAGTTAATATGAACATACTTCATTAATGAGTATGTGTGTATCATAAGGTAGTTCAACTATTTCAATTGTATCTTTGTATTCCAAACATAAAGTCCATTGTCTAGAATATAGCGGGTACCCAATAAATGCTTACTAAATTAAATTGAATAGAAAGCCTAATATGTCAACAAGCCTACACAATAAATTCACTGAAATAAGAATATAAACCTAAAGCTACTGGGTGAATTAATATTATAGAAGTTAAAATGTAAATATGATATCTGAAATCATTGATCAGCAGATCAATGACCATGGCAACTCTCACATGCAAAAATATTATCTATTAATGCATAGAATGATATTGTATTAGTGGAACTTTTAATCACATCAATGAAATTATTGCAAAGACTGCCATTTGCTACAATGGATAGGATGCTGAACTTTAGATTCAGAATGACCTGAGTTTGAATCCCAAGTCACACAATTACTAGATTTGTGGCCCTCAGCAATTCATTTAACATCTGTAAGTCTTGGTTTCTTCATCTGTAAAAGTAGGATAATTGTGGACTTCTTTCATAGGGTTATTGTGAGTAAGGAAAGGTGATCTCTGAAAACTCTTTAAATGTAATCTGATGAATTGGAGGTAAGGGCAGTGTTTCTAGACCAATAGTTGATTTCAATGAAGTAACTGGAATATACATGGCGATTAACTGGCAACAATTGAGGTTAGTGTGCCTTATGGCTGCCCAGCTGCTTGGTAGAGAGTAAGTTTAGAAAATAAACTGTCAAGTTTCCTGTTTAAAATCACCCATGGCTATTATTTTTGAATTTGAGCAGCTGCTAACTCTTCTAAAGATTGAACAAACACATCTGCCTAAACAAGCTGCTAGAATAAAACAACAAAAAAAAATTTATTTTAATGCAAACATTTAAAAATAAATTAAATCCTGGCATAACTGGAAATGTTAGCTTTCAGGTCTAGCCCTACAACTTAGTTTCTTAGTTTAGAAATAATTTCACATTAATTTGGATCCCTTGTGCTCAGCAATTTGTCAATATGGAGGTCAAAGATAATGGTCATTTTTTTTTGTTAGCTAGGTGCTTTTAATTTTGCTAACTATAAAAATAAAAGACAAAGTAATGATCAGATTGTGCAAAGGAACAATATTCCATTCTTGCTGGGGACAACTGGTCTTATGTTCTGTATGAGGACACAATTACAAGGTATTCAACATCAAGAAAATATTTTTTAAAATACAAAATGAATATATTTATTGATAGAGTATTCTTCTTTATTTACAAAATGGGGCTAAGGAGAGAAAGATAACATACATAAATAGGGAATATAATTTTATTTTAGTAATTCCCTGAAGATAATCCTATAAATATGTTATAATTTTCAAGATGTTATCCCCAATATTATTTGCTATATCCCTCATGATAGAAAAGTGGGAGTGCATTTATTTTTTAATAATATAACAATACATACTGACCTATTGATACTGTAAGTCCCTTTATCCTTACTATTTTTGTAGATTATTATATAACTCATGTTATTTTTTTTAGGTTTTTGCAAGGCAAATGGGGTTAAGTGGCTTGCCCAAGGCCACACAGCTAGGTAATTATTAAGTGTCTGAGACCGGATTTGAACCCAGGTACTCCTGACTCCAGGGCCGGTGCTTTATCCACCATGCCACCTAGCTGCCCCTATAACTCATGTTATTAACATAAACTTTTATCCATCAAGAAAACCCAAAAATTATATGAAACCACCAAGTTTATTGAATATCAAATATTCCCCTCATCTTGAAATCCAAGACCCTATAAAGGGTTTATCTGTTTATAAAAAATAGATTCAAATGTAATTTTAATGTTGCCCTTTTATTTCATATTGTCCTCTTTTATGCACTTTTAGTTTTCATCAAACTAGATGAATTTTCATTCTAAAACATCTGAGTCCTGTCATAATCGCTTCCCATTATTTTTGCTTACTCATTCCTAGTATGTCCAACCTTCTCATAAACCCTCACTGGAAAAGGAAGGACAAGCTTCATAGATACAGTGACTTCTGACATAGGTCTTGAAAGAAAAAGGGAAATTTAACTGTTTATTGAGATATTTTTGTCATTTGCTTGTTTGCTTGTTTTGCAGTGAGGGGTGATGAGAGGTTTGGACATATTTGGAATGAATAAGCATAATAAGCAAAAATAGGTAGGCAATACAAAACACATAATCAATAAATTACAAAAAACTCCCAACAAACTGCTGTTACCTCTTCCACATGTCTTTTTCCTCTTCCTTCACTGAAAAAGATCTCTCTCTCTCTCTCTCTCTCTCTCTCTCTCTCTCTCTCTCTCTCTGTCTCTCTCCATTTCTATAGGACCTCCTTCCATTTGTGTGAATTTATCATTCTTCTCTTGTATCATAGAGATTTGTACACATACCATTTCCAACCTATTTGTTTTGAACTTCAGGCCAAGGACTGTGCCATGTCCCTGCTGCTTAACATAGTATTATACATATAGCAAGTACTAAAGATTAATGTGCACTAAATAAAAAACAAATGTCTTTTCATTTTATTTGAAAAGTCACTTGAAGTGAATGAAGATGAAAATATTTAAAGGCATTAATCCTTTAAATAAAATAAACACTGAAAAGTTAATGCATGAGGAAAATTCATTTGTATAATATTTAGTCCATATAATTTTTCACAATTTTATTTTTCTTACAAACCATTATGATTCCATATAGAATTTCTTTCTCATGTTCATATGTTTCTCATGTTCCCCCTTTTCATAATTATAGAATTAAAAAATAGTCTGGTGATATAAGTAAACTAGTAAACCTTTGCATTCTTCTTGTCTCAGATTTGTTTTTTTTTACTCTGAATACTTACATATCCTATTCATTTCTTTTTAACAATGAAAAAAGAATACAGATCTTGATTTATATAAATTGGATAAATAGCAAACCTTATGATAGAGAATGCTAAAACTTTGTAATTTGTACTTTAGAGAAAGATCTGTATTATTAAATTGGATTGGGGGGGGAAGGTACATCCATAAGATAAGCAGATGATCATTTTATTCAACTATCTTGATTTCATTGCTGAATTTTCTTCAATAGAGAATACTTTGCTCTGCATTCTAAGTAGTCCACAGTCATATAGATTGTCTGGGTGAGTTTGAGTCTGTGTGGGAATATACTAGGGATGAGTTTTGGTTCCAGCATGGGTTAGACTAGAATTTAGAATCCTCCTCCAACTTTGAAATTGTGGGTCTAGACTATGAAATTTCTTTGCAATTCTATTTTGTTAATGGAAATCCCTTAAGTGCTACTCCAGACTATGTTTCTTAAGAGTCTGTCTTCCTGGAGTTATTCTCGGTTGGGTTTCTATTATTGTTTAGTTACTAGAAGATGAAACTCTAATGATTTTTTTCTTTATTCTATTTGTCATTGTATAATGGCAATTATTTTTGCCTAGCACATGGTTTTATTCTTTCATTTAATTTATTATCATATACCACTTTATAGTAGTTGAGCTGGGTTTCATGAAACCTTTATGAAGGAATTATGTTGTTAGGAAAAATTGGATTTAAATTCAAGATAGTTACTATATGATCAAAGATAATCAATTTTTCTGAGATATGGCAGTTCTCTTTGGAACACTTCAATTCTTATTAAGCTTTGAGCCTCAGGGACTCTGGGTTTTCAGGGTTTCAATGCTAGCCTCATTCATTGGTTGCTTTACCACCTCATTTAACTTCTGCCTCCAAGATAACCATGGCTCAAAATCCAGGGTGCTATTGGGTTTACCTCTGTAAGATAGTGTTCCAGTAGGTTTGAGGACTGGAGTTATATAATTGAAGTACTTTTCCATTTTTTAAAGAACTGAAATACTGCCAGCAATAGTTATTATACATGGAATCAGTTTTCAAACTTTGAGTCCTAAGAGTATTATTTCATCAAAACTTCATTTAAGCCACCATTAGGAAGGTAATATGATATTATGGAAGGAAGAACAGATTTGAAGTAAAAAAAAAATACCCAAGTTCAAATACCAGAGCTGCCTATAAACTGTCTCTATGGGTAAATTGTTCTCCTCTCTGGATTTAAATTTTTGCATGTGTAAAAATGATGGAAGGATTTGAAGGATCTGAATTACTCGACATCTGAGATATTGTTTAATCTCTAAAGTTATCAATCTATGATCAAATCTATTTTTATCTTCTCTTCATATCTACTGCTTAAATTAGCCAACTATGTATTACTAATTTTGTAATCTTAATCTTTGATTGTCCTGGAATCATCTATATGATTCTAGTGATTCTATGGTTTTGAGGGTTGAATTAGTTTCAACCACAAGAATGGTTGAGGGCTCTGCAGTTAATCAGTCAATAAATGGGCAGTCTGTGGTCTTGTTATTTAGATCATTAAGAAGAGTGTGTTAGATCAATCATTTGTAATCTGACCAGCTGCTTGGCACTTGACTTACAAATGAATTCAGTCAATATTACTGTGTACTTACTGTGCTGCCTGAAAAGACCTTTATAGAATTGAAAGCACAGATAATAATGACCCCAATAAATGAATAAACAAATGAGTGAATGAAAATGATGTAAATGTATATACATATATATATATGTATATGTTCTTATGCATATCAGATATATACAAGCACATAGATGTGTGTTTATATATATATGTCTTCATATAACCATATATTTCAACCAGAAATATACTTATTTAACTTAACAATCACTCTATTGATCTAACCTTGAACATTCCAAGTAAACTGACCCTGAATAGTATTAAGTTCTGATGGATGCATTAAAATCACTCAAATAAAATCAATGGCTAAATTATAAATTATTTTTATTTTTCTCTTTTCATACCTTAATATATCTATCTAGTTATCTCTGTCTTTGTCTCCCTGTAATTCTGTCTCTGTCTATGTCTCTCTCTCTCTCTCTCTCTCTCTCTCTCAACAACTTTTAATACTATTGACTAACCTTCTGCCTAAATTCTTTCCATTTTCTTGCCTACTTTTCTTCTTTCCTTTTAGGAAAGTTTTTTTTTTTCTCTGTCACCTTTGAATCTTTATCAATTACTTTAGTCCACTCTAATTGAGAGTTTCCCACTATATATATGTCCCTTATCCTCTGCCTTCTCTCTATACTCTCTTCATGATCTCATCTAAGTGAGTGTCACCCATCATCCTTGGTCAAGGTTAATTAGTTAAATTATCACATTTACTCAGATGATTCCATGTGTGGAGTCCATGGTTTGTGTGGAGACTCTTCTTTCTTCTCCCTTAAGTTCTATGCTAATACTGACATATTTCTATTCCCATCTATCACATTGATTTTTTTTTAAGGTTTTTGCAAGGCAAATGGGGTTAAGTGGCTTGCCCAAGGCCACACAGCTAGGTAATTATTAAGTGTTTGAGACTGGATTTGAACCCAGGTACTCCTGACTCCAGGGATGGTGCTTTATCCACTGTGCCCCCTAGCAGCCCCCTATCACATTGATTTTATGTTGAGCTCTCATCCATGAAGAGATAGCTGTCAAGCAAGACCTTGTCCATTCTAGAATTCTTCTTTTTTTCTTTTTTTCGCTGGTGATCACACAATCTATGTTCATTCAATTATGAACTCCAAAGAAAAACTAAGTATCTATCTTTTCTTTCTTAAAGTTTAATTCTGCAATGGTAGATATTCATTTAAATATCCTATAATATCTCAAACTTATTATGTTCATAAGTGAGTTCAATATCTCTAACCCTCCCCTCATAAATCCTAGCCCTCATCACAATTTCATAATTTAAGTTGAAGGCATGACTATTGTTCCAATAACTTGATTTATAACCTTGATGTGATCCTCAATTATTTTCCAACTTCTTTTTCCCTAATCCAATTACATGCTAATTCTTGCTTGATTCTATCTCCAAGTATTTAAAAATATGTATTCTATTTTCTTCATTCACATAACAGCACTTCCATAGCAACTTCGCCATGTCTTTCATCTGGGCAATTATGATAGTTTCTTAATTGGTTTCTCCCTTCTATAAATTCTCCTTAGGGTTATTAATATTTCTGCTTTAAAATACATGAATAAGATAACATTTGATATAGACTCTGAAGAATGTAAAGGATTTTAATTAGCAGAGACTGAATCATAAAGGAAAATATAGGAGCAAAGAAAGACACAAGATGCAAAGAAAAAGGAGATGCTTGAGTAATGAGCAAATAGAATCTTGTAAGAGAAGCCTGGAAAACTAGACTGGAAACAGATTGTGGAAGATATTGAATGAAAACTTAAGTTTGGAACTTATTTATCAGAAAGTAGGGTACCATTTGAAAGTTTTAGGAGTGAAGTGACATGATCAAAATTATGTATTAGAAAGCAGTAGATTAGAAATAGGGATGTCATTTAAGAATGCTTCATTAGTCCAATTTCCCTAATGAATATTGATGCAAAAATTTTAAATAAATTATTAGCAAAGTAAGTACAATAAGGTTTTACTAGGATAATGTACTATGACAAGGTAGGATTTATACCAGGAATGTATGGTTGGTTCAATGTTGGGGAAATTATCAGAATAATTGAACATATGAATAACAAAATTAACAGAAATTATATAATTATTTCAATAGTTACTGAAAAAGACTTTTGATAGAATACAGCACTATTTCCTATTAAAAACACTAGAGAGAAAAGGAAAAATGGAATTTTAATTAAAATGATAAGCATTAACTACTTAAAACCATCAGCAAGATATATATGTATATTTATATATATATATATATATATATGATAAGTGAGAAGCATTGCCAATAAGATATAGTATTTAAGAAATGAGGATGCCCATTGTCACCTATTATTCAATATTGTATTAAAAATGTTAGCTTTGGAAAAAAAGAGAAGAAAAAGAAATTGAAAGAATTTGAATTGACAATGAAGAAATAAAATTCTTGCTCTTTACAGATGATATGATGGTATACTTAGAGAATCCTAACAAATCAACTAAAAGTCTTCTTGAAACAATTTATGAATTTCTGCAGAGTGGCAGGATATAAAATAAATCTACATAAATCATCAGTATATATATATATATATATATATATATATATATATACATACATATATATATATATATGATCAACAAACTCCAAAAGCAAGAAATAGAGAAATTCCCTTTAAAATAACTGTAGATGATATAAAATACTTGGGAGTCTACCTGCCAAATTCAAAAACTATATGAAAACTATTATAAAACACTTTTTCACATAGATAAAATTGGATCTAAGTAATTGAACAGATGTCAAATGCTCATAGATAGGCCAAGCTAATATAAAAGAAATGACAATTCTACCTAATTAAATTACTTATTTGGGGCCATATGAAATAACTATGAAAAATTATTTTACTGAGCTAGAAAAAAATAGTAACAAAATTCAACTGGAGGAATAAATAAACTTTCAAGTGCTACCTACTTTCTGATAAATAAGTTCCAAACTTCTTAATTTCTCATTCAATATCTCCCACAATCTGTTTCCAGTCTAGTTTTCCAGGCTTGTCTTACAAGATTCTATTTGTCCATTACTCAAACATCTCCTTTTTCTTTGCATCTTGACTTTCTTTGCCCCTATATTTTCCTCTATGATTCAGTCTCTGTTAATTAAAATCCTTTACATTCTTCAGAGTCCATATAAAATGTTATTTTATTCATGTAGTTTAAAGCAGAAATATTAATAAGCCTAAGGAGAATTTATAAAAGGGAGAAACCAATTAAGAAACTATCATAATTGCCCAGATGAAAGACATGGCAAAGTTGCTATGGAATCTTATTGGAGGAATAAGAATATCAAGGGAATTGATAAAAGCATTGCAGAGGGATGTGTTCTAACCATAGCAGGGATAAAATTAGATTATATAATAGCAATAATCAAAACTATTTGTTATTGGCTAGAAAATAGAGGGGTAGATCAGTTAAATAGATTAAGTACAAAAGAAACAGTGTTAAATGGTTATAGTAATTTACTGTTTGATAAACCTAAAGATTCCAGTTTCTCAGATAAGAACTCACTCTTTGATAAAAGTTGTTGGGAAAACTGGAAGACAAGTATGACAGAATGTAGACTAGACCAATTCCTCACACCCTATACCAAGATAAGGTCAAAATGGAAACATTGAAGGTGATACCATAAGCCAAATAGGCAAACAAGGGAAAGATTATTTGTCAGTTCTATGAAAAGGAGAGCAATTTGTAACCAAAGAAGAAATAGAGTACATTACAAGCTACAAAATGGATAATTTTGATTACCTTAAATTGAAAAGATTTTGCACAAATAAAACCAATGCAACCAAGATTAAAAAGAATGCAGTTAAGTTAAGAAGCAATTTTTACAGCTAGTGATTCTGATAATGGATTCATTTCTAAAATATGTACAAAATAAGGGGCAGCTAGGTGGTACAGTAAATAGAGCATGGGCCCTGGAATTAGGAGAACCTGAGTTCAAATCTAGTCTCAGACACATAATAATTACCTAGCTGTGACCTTGGGCAAATCATTCAACCCTACTGCCTTGTAAAAGCTAAAAAAAAAAACCCCAATCAAATACATAGAAAATACAACAAAATTTATTTTACAAGTCATTCCCCAACTGATAAATGGTCAAAAGTTATGAAGAGGCAGTTCTCATATGAACAAATTAAATCTTTCTAATAAGCATATGAAAAAATGCTCTATTAGTGAAAGGCAAATTAAAATAACTCTGAGTTATCACCTCATACCTATAAGATTGACTAATATGCCAAAAAAGGAAAATGATCAATATTGGAGGGGATATAGGAAAATTGGAACATTAATAATTTGTTGGTTGAGTTGTGAAATGATCCAACCTTTTTGGAGAACAATTTAAAACTAAATCCAAAGGGCAACATAACTGTACATAACCTTTGTTCTAGTATTACCACTACTAGGTCTGAATACAAAAGAGATACAAAAAAAGTACTTAAAAAGCTCCGACATGTACAAAAAAATTTATTTATAGCAGCTTTTTCATGGTGGCAAAGAATTGAAAATTTTGGGAATGCCCCTCAGTTGAGGAATAACTGTATAAATTGTTATTGTTCGGTAAGAAATCATAAGGGACATGACTTCAGAAAAGCCTGGAACAATTTGCATTAACTGATGTTGAGTGAAGTGAACAAAACCAGAAGAACATTATACACACTAACTTTGTATAGTGATCAACTATAATGGACTTGTTTATCTCAGCAGTACAATAAAGACAATTCTAAAGGACTTGTGATGGAAAATGTCATCCACAATCAGAGAAGGAATGATGGAGTCTGAATGCAGACTAAAACTTAACTATTTTCAATTTTTAAACTTTCCTTTATGGATTATGATTTCCCCCTCTATTTTTTCTCATTTTTGATTTGATTCTTCTATCATAACATGATTAATTTGGATATATGGTGAGCAGAGTTCTACATGTATAATCTATATTAGACTGTTTTCTGTCAGGAGAAGAGGGGAAGGAAGGTGGGGAGGGAGAAAAATGTGAAATTCAAGACCTTAGACAAAAAAGATTATTGAACACTATCTTTGTATGTAGTTAGAAAAGTAAATCAAAAATATTTTAAGAGTCATAATTATCTTAAAGAAAGAAAAATAGACTGTAGATTGTGTGGAAGAATTGTAAGACTTGACAAATGACTGAATTTTTGGTAGAAGGAGAAAAAGGAGGAAATTCTTTTTTTATTGTTTTGTCAAATGAGTATATATGAGGATTGCTGTGGATATAATTTACATTGAATCTATCAGAAATTTGATAAAATATCTCATTTCTTCATATACAATCATACTTGTTGAGATGGAAATATATAGATAAGACAATAATTAAGAACTAATTTGATGACTAGAGTCAGAAAATAGTTTTAATGTTTTGTATCAACATGGTGTTATGTTTCCCATAAAGCATTCAGAGGATTTGTGGTTGGCCCTGTAATGCACGGAATTTTTACCAATAATTCTGCCAAACTAATTATTATTATTATGCTAATAAAATTTGCTGATAAAAATAATCTGAGAGAGAGAGAATCAGTATCCAAATGGATCTTGACAGGTTACAACATTGAGTTGAATTTAGTAAGATGAAATTTGATAGGGATAAATGCAAAATCAGACTTTAATATAAAAATATCTTTAGAAGAATAGTACATAAATATTAGCTCACTTTGGAGGACTGAAAGATCAATCAGGATCATTTGGACTATGATATTCAATTCTGGGGTGCTTAAAGTCATATTTTAAGAAAGTCGCTGATAAAATGGAGAATCCAGTGGAATGAAAGTGGAAGAAGAGAAGCAACAAACCAGTTGAACACTCCCAACATTCCCCTCTAAAGAACTTTAAAATGATTTTGGAGCAATGGAGCCAACAAAAATATGGGGTTGAACATTTTTCCAGTGCATGAAAACTTAGGGCACTGTCAAAAAGAAGTCTATAACAACAGGATAAGGGCTGTGAGCACACAGAGAACACACTGGGCAGCACCAGAGTTGTGGAGTTGGAATGTGTATGTGACTATATCAGCAAAAGCAGCTTCAGGAATTCAGTCCCAGAAAGTAAGGGTATCACAACTGGTTAAAAAGATATTTAGATGGGACCCTTTACTGGTCTGGACCCTTTACCTGGTGCTGATTGGTAACTGTATTGCTTGTACTCTGTCTGAGACACAATTTTAGCATAGCAAATTTAGGACAATTCAGCATCTCTGGTAAATCACAAGGGAGCAAGAGACCTAATGACAATTTAGAGAGAAACTCTTGTTTATACTAGGATAGGAAGACAGGGAACCTGGTCAGAGTTCCAGGAAAAAGAGGAGCTTTAGTATTTGTAATTATAGGGGAAACAGTGATCCTTCAAGACTGAATACTTAGAACATAGGCTGGGAAAGTAGAGACCACATCTGTCCCTAGATTATGCTTCCCTTGAAATGCCAAAAACATGCAGAACCCAAAAACTAACTCTGAAATAATGAAGAAAAAGTCTGAAGATTGAGGCAGTTCCTCTTTCTTCAAGTGATCAGAACTCAACTTTAATGTAAAAGTCAAAGTAAAAACAAATGCATGGGGAAAATGAGTAAGAGCAACAACAAAAACTTGGGATTATTAAAAAAAACTGCAGGAAATACAAAACCACAAACTCAGAAGAAGAGAGAACTGTGAAAATAAAATAAGCATAGCCTCAGAGGAAAAGACAAATTCTCAAATAGGACACAAACCTAATTCCTGGAAAACTGAAAGAAATTAAAGAGTGATAGAGGAAATATGAAAAAAGAAATGATACAAGAAAAGAGAAATAATGTTCTTTTTTTCTTATTTTTTGAATTAATATCTTGTTAAATGAAGCACAAAAGAAATGAAGATAAAAACTTTAGGAAAAAAAATCAGAATTGATCTAATGGTAAAAGAGATAAATACATTTACTGAAGAAAAATACTACTAAAAAGCAGAATTAGCCAAAGGGAAAAAAGCAGTACAAAGAAGAATTATGGAAAATAATTTTTCAAAGATTAGAATTTAGCAAGTAGAAACTAATGATTGTATGGCATCAAGCACCATTAAAAATGTCAAAAAATGAAAAAATAGAAGATTATGAAATATCTCATTAGAAAAACAACTGGCCAGGACAAAATAATCAAGGAAAAATCATTTGAGAATTATTAGACTACCTGATAGCTATAATCAAAGAAAGAACATAGACATTATATTTCAAGAAATTATCAAGAAAAAGTTCCCCGATATTTTAGATCTAGAGGGTAAAATAGAAATTGAATGATTCCACCTCAGATCTGAAAGAGATCTCAAAATAAAAACTCCCAGGAATATTAAAATCAAATTCCAAAACTTTCAGGTTAAGGAGGAAACATTGTCAATAGCTTGACACAAGATTCCACAGTTTCCATATTGAAGCAGTGGAGAGTTTGGAATATAATATTCTGGAAGACAAAGAAACCAAGATTACAAAAAAGAATCAACTACTCAGACAAACTGAATATAAACCTTCTGGGGGCAAAGGTCATTTAACAAAATAGAGGAATAATAAGCATTCCAGTTCCAAAAAAAGCTGAATAGAAAATTTGCATTCAAACACCATATTCAAGGGAAACATATAAAGGGTTATAAAAAAGAAATTGTAAGGGACTTAATAATCTAAAAATGGCTCATATTCCTTTGTGGAAAGATGCTTTCATATATATATGTATATATCTATATATATATCTATATATCTTATTCTTAGGGCTATTTAAAAGGAGGCTACATGAGCAGACATAGGTAGGAGTTGATTCAATTGGGACCATCTCAAAAATAATGAATGGGTGAGTAAAATAAATTAATTGACAAACAAATGAAGGGAGAATATAGAATTATTTTTTTTCTAAATAAAAAAGGCACACAAGGAAAAAAGTCTTTATAGGGGAGGGGGAAATGAGAAGGGTGGTACTAAATAGTGTTGGAACCCAATTTCCTTGGAATTGGTTCAAAGAGGGATAAATACAAACATATAGATATACATTCATATATATTTCACTTATTTCACATTATATTTCACTTAATAGTGAATTAGGAGAAGAAGGGGAAAATAGAAATGGGCAATAATAAAAGGCAGGTTGGATTAAAGGAGGCAATGGTCAGAAGCAAAATAGTCTTTTGAAGAGGGGCAGAGAAAAAGAAGGATAAGTAGAAGAAAATGGGATGGAGGAAAATACATAGTAATCAGAATCTTCTACATAAATGGGATGAGTTTACCCATAAAATTGAGAGATTGCAGAATAAATTAGAAACTAGCGTCCTACAATATATTGGTTAAAATAGACACAAATACACACTCTCTCTCTCTCTCTCTCTCTCTCTCTCTCTCTCTCTCTCACACACACACACACACACACACACACAGACACACAGAGACACAGTCCCCATTTAAAGTTAAAATAATGATAGAGTAGAATCTATTTTGCTTCATTTAAAAATCAAAAGGCAGAAGTAGCAATCATGATTTCAGAAAAAGTTAAAACAAAAATAGATCTAAATAAAAGAACTAACCAGGGCAGCTATAGTTTGATAAAAGGTGCCATGGAGAGTGAATTTATATTTAAAAAATTATAGTAATTTTTTTTCTGAAAAAAAGAAAACACCTTTAAATATATAGTGAACTGAGTAAATTTATAAAAATAAGTCACTTCCCAATTAATAAATGAACAAAGAATAAGAACAGATTATTTTTAGAAAAAGAAATCAAAGTGATCAATAGTCATGTGAAAAATGTGTTTTGGTTATATATCAAAAAATACATACAGGGGCGGCTAAGTGGTGTAGTGGATAAAGCACCAGCCTTGGAGGTCAGGAGTAACTGGGTTAAAATCCGTTCTCACACACTTAATAATTACATAGCTGTGTGACCTTGGGCAAGCCACTTAACCCCATTTGTCTTGCAAAAATCTAAAAAAAAAAAAAAGAAAGAAATACATACAAGTGAAAACAACTCTGAGTTATTACCTCACAGCTATGTAAAAAATGGTAAATATTGCAGGGGGTGAGGGAAAATAGATATTTTAATCAGTTATTGTCAGAAGTCTAAAATCATCCAACCCTGCCAGAAGAACAATTTTAAACTATTTTAAACTATGCCCAAAGGACTGTAAAAGTGTATACTTTAGCCCAGGAATATCACTAATAGTTATATATTCTCCAAAAATCAAAATATAAAAAAGGATTTATAGATACAAAAATATTTATAGTGATTTTTTCTAGAGCAAAGAATTGGAAATTGAGGAGATGCTTATCAGTTAAGGAATGACTGAAATTGTGAAATATGGTTTTGATGAAATGCTGTTATTCTATATAAATGACAAGTGGATTAGCTTCACAAAATCAAAACAAAATAAACCAGCCAAATGAAAACAAAAAGAGCACATTGGGCCAAGATGGCAGAGAAAAGGCAGAAGGTTGACTGAATTCTTCTTATTTTCCTTTGGGAAAAGTGTCAAATCAAGTCTCTTAATCAGGGGTGGAAACTTCTTTTTTTCTTCCAAGGGACATTTGGATATTTATATTTTCTCTTTTTTTATTTTATTTTTATTTTTTTTTCAAAGCAATGGCATTAAGTGGCTTGCCCAAGGCCATACAGCTAAGTAATTATTAAGTGTCTAAAGCTAGATTTGAACTCAGGTACTCCTAATTCCAGGGCCAGTGCTCTATCTACTGTACCACCTAGCCTCCCCAATTTGGATATTTATAACATCATTTGCCTGCTTTATGAAAGATTTCATTTATTTTGAGTTTTACAAATTCACCCCTATTCTTGCTTACCTTCATCCACCCCCTACAGAAGGCAGTCTGTTAGTCTTTCCATTGTTACCATGGTATGCATTGACCTAGTTTGAATGTGATGAGAGTGCAATCATATCCTTAAGGAAGAAAAATAAAGTATAAGAAATAGCAAAATTTACATAATAACTTTTTTTTTTAAATTGAAGGTAATATTCTTTGGTCTTTGTTCAAACTCCGCAATTATTTCTCTGGATACAGATGCTATTCTCCATCACAAATAGCCCAAAATTGTCCCTGAGTGTTGCACTGATGAAATGAGTAAGTTCATCAAGGATAGTGATCACCCTCTGTTGCTGTTACAATGCACAATGTTTTTCTGGTTCTGCTCATCTCGTTCAGTCTCAGTCCATGCAAATCCTTCCATGCTTCCTTGAATTTCTATCCCTCTGGGTTTACTATCTTTTTTATATTAATATGACTTTATTTATACATTACTAAAATATTCTTGCTTAAGAGTAAACATAATACCCCCTCCCTCACAAAAATATAGAACCTCCTGAGAAATAAAGAAAAAGAAAGAGAAAAAAATGTGTTTCAGTCTGTATTCTGATACCATCAGCTCTGTGTTGGGTGGATCACATTCTTTATCATAAGTCCATCACAGCAGTTACTTCCATATTTTTCCACAGTTGCTCTTGCTGATTGTAGTTCACTCCATCCATTCCTCCCCACTATCATATATTATATTTTCTCTCTCCTTTCACTCTGTCCCTCTTTTGAAATGTGCTATAGGGTAGGGTAGCTGAATGGCATAGCAGACAGGGCACCAACCCTGGGTCCAAGAAGTCCCAATTCCCCATACCACTCCAAAGATCCAGGAAGTACCTGCTCCCATGGTCCTGGACAAGCCAACCAATCCCAGTATCTTGCAAAAAGTAAAAAAAAGAAAATGTGTTATATCTGACTAATCTCTCATATGATCTACCCTCTCCTCTTTCACCAACATCCACAGCTTGTCCCTGTCCCCCTTCTCTCCTTTTTGCTCTCCTTTTGCTTAGTCCCAGTACATTTCACTTTTAGCCATTGATTCTATTTTTACAATATATTAAATCTTCAAATTCAGCTCTGTCCTGTGCTTCATCTATAAAAACTCTGTCTACCTGCTCTATTAAATGAAAAGGTTCATATGAGTATTATCAGTATCATTTTTCTATGCAGGAATACATGCAGTTCATCACCATTAAATCCCTCATATTTTATCCTTCTCCTCCACTCTCTATACTTCACCTGAGTTCTGTATTTGAAGGTCAAACTTTCTGTTCAGCTCTGGTCGTTTCAACAGAAACATTTGAAATCCCCCTGGTTCATTGAAAGTCCATTTTTCCCATGGAAGTCAGTTTTGCTGGGTAGTTGATTCTCAGTTGCATTCCAAGTTCTTTTGCTTTCCAGAATATTATATTCCAAGCCCTATAAGCCCTTCATGTAGATGTTTCCAAGGACTGGGTAATCCTGACTGCAGCTCCGTGATATTTTAATTGTGTCCTTCTGGCTGCTTGTAATATATTCTCCCTGACTTGGGAGTTCTGGAACTTGACTATAATATTTCTGGGTTATTTTTGGATCTCTTTCTGGGGGAGATGGGTGGATTCTCTAAATTTATATTTTGCCCTCTGCTTCTAGGATATCAGGGCAATTTTTCCTGTAGGGATTATTTTAAAATGGAGTCAAGTCTCGTTTTCTGATCATGACTTTCAGGCATTCAAATAATTTTTAAATTATCTTTCCTGAATCTGTTTTCCAGAGCAGTTGTTTTTTCTTTTTTTTTTTTTTTGTTCGATTTTTGCAAGGCAATGGGGTTAAGTGGCTTGCCCAAGGCAACAAGGCTAAGTAATTATCAAGTGTCTGAGGTCGGATTTGAACCCAGGTACTCCTGACTCCAAGGCCGGTGCTCTATTCACTGCACCACCTAGCTGCCCCAGCAGTTGTTTTTTCAATGAGATGTTTCACTTTTTCTTCTATTTTTTTCATTCTTTTGGTGTTGAAGTATTGTGACTTGATTTCTCGTAAAGTCATAAGCTTCCTTTAGCTCCATTCTACATCTGAAGGATTTGTTTTCCTCAGAGACCTTTCTTACATTCTTTTCCATCTGGCCAATTCTGCTTTTTAAAGCATTTTTCTCCACAATAAATTTGAATTGTTTCATCCATTTGACCTAAGCTGGTTTTTAACATGTTATACTTCAGCATTTTTTTGGCTTTCGTTGACTAAGCTGCTGACTTCTTTTTCATGTTTTTTCCCACATCTCTCTCATTTCCTTTCCCAATTTTTCTTCTATATCCCTTGCTTGATTTTCAAAATATTTTTGAGTTCTGTCATAGCCTGAACCCAACTTCTATTTTTTTGGAGTCTTTAGATGCAGAAGTTTTTACTTCCTCATCTTCAGATTGAGTATTTTGATCCTCCTTGAGATCATAGACCAAATATTTGTCAATGGTCAGGTTCCTTTTTTCTGTTTATTCATTTCCTCATTCTGTGTCTGGTTTTGTTATGCTTCCAGAATTTTTGAATTTTATTGGGACACCCCCACAAAGACCTCAGTGTGTGAGGCTCTGACTGCTCTCCTGGTCTGTGAATGACCACAAGTGCACCTCTCTGCTATGGCCTGGGCTGGGGGAGGTCCCTGTTCTTTGGAGGGCTTAGACTGTGATCAGGATCTGAATGTAGTCAGAGCCCCTGGGACAGAGGACAGATCTCGGAAGTCTCCCTCCAATCTCTTACCTTCAATGAGTTGAGCACTCAGGGTGCAGCTTCCTAGAGGCTCCTACTTGCTGGTTCCTTGTGAGCATTTCCTGGATCTGGGCTGGCACTGCTAAGTGCCATGACTGTGTTGAGTGCAAGGACCGCACTTAGGGCCTGGGCTTCACATTCATTCTGGCAGAGGTCTCCCTGCTGATCTTCCAAGTTGTGCTTAGTTCTCTTTGGGGTATGTGTCAGGGAAACTGCTTTTGATGCCAGGAGCCATGTCTCCAAGGCACGCTGGGGCTGTTCCTGGGAGACTGAAGCATCTTCACCCTGATGGGTCACCCTTCTAACCCCATGGAGTAGAGTTTTTCCCACTATTTTCCAGGTTACATTTGCCTGGAGAATTGCCTCACTGGGTCTTTCTGTGGGTTCAGTCTCTTGAACACTTAGTTAGAGTCATAATTTTAAGATTTTTGATATATTCTGGAGAGAGCACCTAAGAGAGGCTCTTCTCCTGCTGCTATCTTGACTCCGCCTTGCCTGCTATTTTTGATCAAGCATTTAATTAATTCATCTCTTAAAATACTCCTAGATTTATTGATTTCCTAGTCCTGTCTGGTGCACTGTAATAGTTTTGATAACCATGTCTCCCTGTAATTCATTTATATTCACTTCTAAGAATTTGAATGCTTAACCACATGGTGCATATATATATATATATATATATATATATATATTATATATATATATGTATTTAATAAAGATATTACTTCATTGTCTTTGGTTTCTTTAAGGTTATGTAGTTTCTTTCCCTATCCCTTTTCATAAGATATATTTTTGCTTTGTCTGAAACCAGAATTGCGACCCCTGATTTTTTTTACTTCTGCTGAAACACAATATCTATCTATCTATCTATCTATCTATCTATCTATCTATCTATCTATCTATATTCCAGCCTTTTGCCTTTATGGCATATGTGTATCTCTGTTCTTCAGATGTGTTTCTTGTAAACAATATATTGTAGAATTCTGGTTTTTAATCCCTTCTGCTGTTTCTAATTTAAGGGAGAGTTCATTCCATTCACATATACAATTAAGGTAAGTAACTCTACATTTCCCTCCATCTACTTTCCCCATTTATACTTTTCTCATTCCTTTCCCTTTATCCTTCTTCATCAATGTTTTGATCCCTTTCCCCTTTAATTTTTCTTTTTATTTTAACTTCACTTTTATTTTTGCCTTCCTTTTTATCAGTCCCTTCTTCCCAATTCTGTCTCTTCCCCTGCTGCTTCCCTATATGATAAGATATATGTTTAATCTCAATTGAGAATGTACATTATTCCCTCTTTGGAATAAATATGTTAAGAGTAGGATATATTCAGTATTCACACTGTTCCTTTTTCCCCACCTCTACTAGAATATGTCTTTGTGTCTCTTCATCTGGTGTAATTTATCTTCTAAAGTCTAGTCTTCTCCTGTATAGTCCTATTTTTCAAACCTTTATTGTTTTAACTCTGTTTTGTATCTACAACCCCTTGGTCAAAATGTATTTCTTTTGTCTATCCTATTCAAAGTACCTTTCTCAACATTTCTCATACTCACTGCATTCTTCTGTCCCATTATAAATATACTTCTCAAGAGGTATAAATAACATCAAATTACAGTCAATTTATACCACACCCTTTTCAAGTACCCTTTATGAATATACAAACTTCATTCAGTAAAGTATGTAAAACAAAATCATTTAATGAACCATTTATACCCTGCCTCCTTATGCATTCCCTCTACTTGTAGATAAAATATCAACTGAAGCAAAATTGCCTCATGATCTCTCTCTCTCTCTCTCCATATATATATATATATATATATATATATATATATATATATATATATACTCTGTCTCTCTCTCTCTCTCTCTCTCTCTCTATATATATATATATATATATATATATATATATATATATATATATTATATATGTATATGTATATATGTATATGTCCAGTCCCTCGGTCTCTATGGTACTTCAACTTTAGCACCTACAACCCTCTTTAAGTAAACTATGTAATAAGTCAAAGGCACTTTATGATCTATTGATGTCCAACCTTTCTAAGTATACTTTCTTCTATCCAATTTGTACTACAACTCTCCTTGAATTAATTATGTACAGATCCTCTACCTATTCTCCCTCCCTCTGTCCAAATAGAAAATTATGACCCTCGTAATCAACATCTTCATGATTTTTTTATACCCATATCATCTAAGTTCATTCCCTCTAGCTATATTCCACTCTCATTAGTTAAGGAACTGACTAAAAGCTGAGCATTTTCATAATCATCCTATATCCATACCATCTAAGTATGTTTCTTTTAACTATTCTAAAAGAAATACAATTCTCAAGACTTAAGAGTATATTATCTTTCCTTCTAGTAATATATACAGTTTAAATTTCTTGACCAATATTTTTTCCTCTTTCCATTTACCTTTTGATGCATCTCTGGAATCTGGTATTTGAAGATCAAATTTTCCATTCAGTTCTGGTCTTTTTATATTTTGGATTTTGGGATTTGGAGAATATTTTGGAAACCCTACATTTCATTGAAAATTCATCTCCCCCCCCCTTAAAGAATATATTGCATTTTGCAGGGTTGTTAATTCTTACTTGCAATCCAAGGCCATTTGTCCTCTAGGATATCATATTCTAGACTTTCCAATATGTTAATGTTGAAGCTGATAAGTCCTAAATAATTCTGATTGTGGTTCCTTGGTATATACTTGCTTTTTTTTGGTTGTTTGCTGTCTTTCATTCTTTATCTGAGAATTCTGGAATTTGGCTACAATATTCTTTGGAGTTTTTATTCTGGGTTCTCTTTCTGAAGATGTTCTATTGATTTTTTTTTGAGAATGATTTTGCTTTTTTCCTAGGATTATAGGGCAGTTTTCCATGATGATTTCCTGTAAGGTATTTTCCAGGCTCTAATTTTGATCGAGGCTTTCAGGTAGACCCATAATTGGTAAATTATCTCTCTGGATCTATTTTCCAAGTCATTTGTTTTTCCTAAAAGCCTTCTTATATATTCTTCTGTTGTTTCAGTCTTTTGGCTTTGCTTCTTGGAGTCTTGATGTCTCATTGAGACGTTATTTTCCATTTGTCCAATTCAGATTTGGAGGGTTTTATTTTCTTTAGTTAGCTTTTGTGTTTCTTTTTCTGCTTGGTTAATTTTAGTTTTAAACAAGTTATATTCCTTTTCCAGTTGGTTAATTTTATTTTTGATTGATTATTTTTGATTCCAATTGGTTATTTTTACTTTTAAAGGAGTTGATTTTTTCAGTCATTTTGTCATAATTCTGCATGGCTCTCATTTCTCCTTTTCTATTTTTTTCTTCTTTCTATTTTCTTTGGTTTTTAAAATCCTTTTTTTAGCTTTTCTATGTGGTTTTTGATTTGAAGTCAATTTATAAATTCCTTTGAGGCTTCATATGTAGACAATAGTCACTGCTTTCTTTTTCTGAGGTGGCATTTTTAATTTTCCCTATATCAATATTGGCTTTCTTTGCTTAGTGTTCTTTCTCTTTTTTTTTCTCATTTTGATAGTTGAGTTCTGTTCTTGGAGTACAGGGAGTATAGTATTAGAAATGGAGCCTGGATCTGGTCCCTGGCATATCTCTTGCTAAGATACCCATGCAGCCTAGGTGTTGCCTATGCAGAAGTTTGTTTCCTCCTTTATGCCCTGGCTTTGCCTATGAAATATTTTGTTCCCAAACTGGTCCTGTCTGCTGCCCCAGTGTTCCCAGGTCTCAGACTTTGTCTGAGGCAGGGCTCCTTCCTGATTGCCTACTATCTAGCTGAGTTGTTCTCCCACCTAAGTTATTCTATACTTCCCCTTTACCCACAAAGACAGAACATTACTGAATGGCCTCCACTATATCTTGAGTTGGGAACTTGTTTCATTCTTTTTTTGGTGGAATCTATAGCTTTAAGGTCTGTGTAGATGGTTCATTTAAAGTTGTGTTTGGAATAACTCCAGTAGCATGCTAGCTTCATATTGACATTTTGGCTCCAAACCCCAGAAATTCTCTGCATTATTTCCTTTTTTTTTCTTTCTTTTTTTAATGACTTTATTTTATTATTATTATTATTATTATTATTATTATTTTATTTTATTTTTTATTCTCATTTTGTATAAATGTTTTTTACATTAATAAAATATTCTTGTTTAAGAGTAAACGAAATACCCCCCCCAAATATAGACTTGCTTGAGCGATAAAGTAAAGGGGAGAGAAAAAAATTAAAATTAAAAAAATAATAGTAATAATTGTAGGTATGGCCTGGTGGCGCAATGGACGAAGCACCAGTCCTGGAGCCAGGAGCACCCGAGCCCATATCTGGCCCCATACACCCAACAATAACCCAGCCATGTGACATGCAAGCCATCAGATACCCACTGCCCCGCAAAAAACCAAAAATAAGGAAAAAAAGACCCAAAATAAAATAAAATAGTAACAATAGTAGGGGTGGCTGGGTGGTGGACAGAGCATTGGCCCTTGAGCCAGGAGCACCTGGGTCCAAATCTGGCCTCAGACAACCAAGGATCACCCTGCTATGAGTCTCCAGGCAGGCCACCCAGCCCCATTTGCCCTGCACCCTCCCCCAAATAATAATAATAATAAATGTGTTTCAGTATTTGTTCCAACACCAACAACTCTTTCATGCGTGGATCACATTCATTATGTTAAGTCCATTGCAAAAGTTACTTCCATATTTTTCCAACATTGCCATTGCTGATCGCAACTCCCTCCTTTCTTATTTCTTCACTACCATGTACTATATGTTCTCTCTCCTTTCACCCTGACTCTGCTGTAGGGTACCTGAGTGGTGCAGTAGACAGATCCCTGGTCCTGGGGCCAAGAGGCCCTGAGCCCCCATACCACCTCTGAGGCCTAGCATCCACCTGGCCCTATGGTCCTGGACAGGTCTTCCAATCCCAGCCCCTTGCAAAAAGTAAAAAAGAAAATGTGTTATATCTGACCACTCTCCCCCCCATGGTCCATCTTCTCCTCCTTTATTCACATCCCTACCCCTTCCCCCTGCTGCCCCCTCCTTCTTACTCCAGATGTCTATACCCCATTGAGTATATTTGTTGTTTCCTCTCCTAGCCACCTCTGATGAGAGCAAAGGTTCCCTCATTCCCCCTTGCCTCCCCGCTTCCAAATCATTGCAATAGATCATTGTAATAAAGAAAAATCTTATTATATGAAATATCTTAGCCTATTCCCCCTCTCCTTTTTCCTTCTCCCATTACATTTCCCTTTTTTCTATTGACTCCATTTTTACACCATATTTTTTCTTCGAATTCAGCTTTCTCCTGTGCTTCAACTATAAAAGCTCCCTCTACCTGCTCTATTAAATTAGAAGGTTCATATGAGTATTATCAGCATCATTTTTCTATGCAGGAATACATGTAGTTCATCATCATTAAGTCCCTCATATTTTCCCCTTCTCCTCCACTTCTATGCTTCACCTGAGTCCTGTATCTGACAATCAAACCTTCTCTTCAGCTCTGGCCATTCCAAAAGAACATTTGAAATTCCCCTGGTTCATTGAAAGTCTATCTTTTTTCCCTGGAAGAGGACATTCAGCCTTGCTGGGTAGTTCATTCTTGGCTGCATTCTAAGCTCTTTTGCCTTCCAGTATATTGTATTCCAAGTTCTACGAGCTTCCAATGTAGTTGCTGCTAAGTCCTGTGTGATCCTGACTGCAGCTCCATGATATTTGAACTGTGTCCTTCTGGCTGCTTGTAATATTTTCTCTTTGACTTGTGAGTTCTGGAACTTGGCTATAATATTCCTAGGGCTTGGTTTTTTGGGATCTCTTTCTCTGGGGGGATCAGTGGATTCTCTCTATTTCTATTTTGCCTTCTGCTTCTAGAATATTAGGGCAATTTTGGTGTAGTAATTCTTTGAAAATGATGTCAAGGATCTTTTCCTGATCATGACTTTCAGGTATTCCAATAATTTTTAAATTATCTTTCCTAACTCTGTTTTCCATATCAGTTGTTTTTTCAATGAGATATTTCACATTTTCTTCTAATTTTTCATTTTTTTTGCTTTTGAAGTATTGATTCCTGATTTCTGGTAACTTCATCAATCTCCCTGAATTCTATTCTTTGTCTGAAGGATTTGTTCTCAGAGAGTTTTCTTATCTCTTTTTCCATCTGACCAATTTTGCTTTTTAAAGCATTCTTCTCCTCAGTAACTTTTTGAACTGTTTTATCCATTTGACCTAAGCTGGTTTTTAGCATGCTATTTTCTTCAGCCTTTTTTTGGATTTCCTTGACTAAGCTGCTGACTTCATTTTCATGTTTTTCCTGCATCTCTCTCCTTTCTTTTCCCAGTTTTTCTTCCAACTCCCTCATTTGATTTTCCAAGTCTTTTTTGAGCTCTGTCATAGCCTGAGCCCAATTTCTGTTTTTCTTGGAGTCTTTAGAGGCAGGAGCTTGTGCTTCCTCATCTTCAGACTGAGTATTTTGATCCTTCTTGGTCTCATTTGCAAAATATTTCTCAATGGTCTTCCTCTTGTTTCTATGCTTGCTCATTTTCCCAACCTGGGCCTGGTTTTCGGGTGCTTCCTGAGCTTTTGGGACACTCCCACAAGGGTCTCAGTGTGTGAGGCTCGGTCCTCCCTCCTGGTCTGTGAATGACCATATGCGCCCCCCCCACCCCGCTATGGGGCTGAGGTGGGGGGGTGGCCCTGCTGTTCTATGGGGTCCTAGACTGCAATCAGGACCTGAATGTTTTCAGAATGCCAGCCTCCTGTTCCATAGGCAGAGGATAGAGCTCTGCAGTCTCTCTTCACTCCCCTCCCTCAGCTCAATGGGCTCATGCCCTGAGGGCTGCTGCTTCCTGGCTCCACCTGCTTCTGTTTCCAGATCTGGGCTGAGGTGGCTAAGCTGCTGGCTGTGTGCCCTGAGAGCTGGGTTCCAGGTGCTCTTTCTGGCAGATGTCCCCCGCTGTTCCCCCACTTTGTGCTCAGTGCTCCCTGGGGTGTAGCTCAGGAGACTCCCCCTCTGCTGTGAGCTGGGGCTCCCAGTGCCCTGGGGCTGCCTCCGGGAGGCTGAAGTTCTTTTGCTCTGGCAGGCCACCCCTCTGGCGGGCAGCCCCCTGACCCCGTGGAACAGAGCCTTTCTGCTCTTTTCAGGTTACCTTGAGTAGGAGAACTACCTCTCTGGGTCCCTTTGTGGGTTCTGTCTCTTGAAAGTTTAGTTAGAGTCTTTAGTTTATGAGTTTTATCAGAGAGTGCCTAAGACTCGATCCTTTATTGTCACCATCTTGGCTCTGCCCCTGCATTATTTCTTATGCAAAAATTAACTCCTTATTAGTCTGTTCATCATTTATGAAGAATTCTGATTTTTGGAGGGGGCTGGTAAGGCAGTGGGGTTAAGTGACTTGCCCACGGTAGCACAGACAAGTCTGTATCAGGATTTGGACTCAAGGCTTCTGATTTCAGGGCTGGTACTTTATCCACTGCTCCACCTAGCTGTCCAAGTCAAAAGTTCTTGAATGAGTCAACAATGATTATTGAGGTATGACTGTAATTCCTTGAAAATTAGAATTGTATAAGTGCATACAAATGACCCTATGTGACATCAGTAACCAGTCAAACAAAAACAAAAGATTGAAAAAGGTAAGAAAATATAAACTACATGATTAGAAAAGGACCTGACCTGGAAAAAAAGTAACCTGGATCGATAATTAAAGAATTATTGGACTACCTGAAGACCATGATTATAAGTAGAGACTAGACAACATCTTTCAAGACATAGAACAGGAAAACTGACCTGATATCCTACAATCATAAGATAGTTAATAATAAAAAAAAAATCCATTGATCATCTTCTGAAAAAAAAATTTCTAAAAGAAAATTCCAAGTATTATTGTAGCCATCATTATCAGGTCAAGGAGAAAATACTTCAAGAAGTCAGAAACAATTTAAATATCAAGGAACAAAAGTCAAGATTAAATAGGACTTAACATTTGCAACATTTAAAGAAACTGTTCTTTTAGGGGAAAGATAGCTATTCAATGAAACAGCGGACTTTAAAATTCTCATGATGAAAAGAGCAGAACGGAACAGAAAATTTTATCTTCAAATACAAGATTAAAGAGATACATAAAAAGGGAAATAAGAAAGAAAAAATTAATTTACAATAAGATAATACTCTTAAGAACAATATCTCTATTAGGGCAATTAAAAGTATATATAGACAGAGATTGTGAGTATAAGTTGATTTGCATGTGATGATATAAAAATTATGGCATGAAAAGAAAGAATTATGCTTGAAGAAGAGAAAAGGGGGAGGCAGTAAAATGTAAATTATATCACAGAGCCACAAAGGAACTATAACAATAAAGTAAAAAAAGTGGGGTATAGAGTGAACCCTGACTGAATTTTACTTTCATCAGATTTGGTTCAAAGAAAGAATAACGTTCACATTCAGTAGGGCTCAGTAATTTAACTTAATCTATATGGAAATAGGAGAGGAAAGGGGAAAGAAGAGGCAAGAAAATATAGAAAGGAAGGGATAAGAAAGAACAGAATTAAGAAGAGAAAGGCAATGAAAAAAGAGAGAAGAGAGAAGGGAGAGAAGATTGAGAGAGGTATTGATTAAAGCAAAACTTATGAGGAGTAATATGGTAAGAGGAGAGAGAAATGTATAAACCCAGGCAAAATAGGATGGAGGGAAATATACAATTAAGAATCATAACTGAAGATGAATGACATGAGTTTTTCCATAAAATGGAAGTGGATTCCTACAAAATGCTGTTTACAGGTAGAAAGATAAAAGATGAGAAGAATATATTATGCTTTAGCAGGATTTAAATAAAAGCAGTGATAGCAATCCTGAACTGAGACAAAGCAAATACAAAAATAAAAAGCATAAGCCAGGAAAATAAATGTTGGTAAAGTCTCACAATCAAATGGAGAAAATAATAATAATGTTTGTCCTTTGAGTGAGGGATAAGTTGTGCTAAGTCATCAGCCTCACATTTTCCTCTGGAACTATCTAATTCCAGGGGCCAGATATGGATCAGAATGATTGGAGATGGCCCAGCATGTGAGGCAATCAGGGTTAAGTGACTTACCCAAGGTCACACAGTTAGTAAGTGGCAAATGTCTGAGGCTAGATTCGATCTCCTATCCTTCTGACTCCAAGGTCATTGCTCTATCCACTACACCATCTCAATTGTAGAAAAACAAAAATATTAAATGCTTTTTAAAACATAATGCCATAAAATTACTTGTAATATAGGACCATGGAAAGTTCAATTAAAATTAGTTGGAAACTAAATAATCTAGTCCTAAAGAACAAGTGAGTTAAAAAACAAATCATGGAAATAATAAATAATTTCATCCACAATAAGGACAATAAGCAGACAACATGCCAAACCTTATGAGAAGCAGTAAAAGCCAGTTTGGGGGAAAATTTTTAATCTCTAAATGCTTACATGAATAAAATAACCTCATTAAACTGAACATGTAGATTAAAAAAAACTAGAAACCCCAAATCCTCAATTAAATAACAAATTTGAAAATCTGAAAATCAATGGAGAAATTAATAAAATTGAAAGCATGAAAACTATTGAACTAACAAATAAAGTTGACCTGGTGTTATGAAAATAGCAATAGAATAGAATAGATACTTACTTAATTTGATTTAAAAAGAAATAAGAAAACCAAATTACCAGTATAAAAAATGAAATGATTAAATGCATAACCAAAGAAGACTAAAATAAAAAAAGATAAATAAAGAAAAAATTGACACACAATAAGATTAAATTTTTTGCATCCCTATGTGGGAAGCTAATACTCTTAAGAACTGTAGCTCTATTAGGACAGTTAGAAGAAGTATATACAGACAGAGAATGTGAGTATAAGTTGATTTTGATGTGATGAGTTCTTTTGTCCAACTGTATTGCAATAATTCTGACAATCTAAATGAAATGAATGAATATATACAGAGATTTAAATTGCCCAGACTAACAGGAGAGATGTAATACTTAAATAGCCCCATTTTAGAAAAAGAAATTGATGAAGCCATAAATGAAGTCCCTAAGGAAAAAAATCTCCAGGGTCAGATGGATTTACAAATGAGATTTTACCAAATATTAAAAGAACAATTAATTCCAAAACTATATCAACTATTTGGAAAAATAGACAAGGTAGGAGTTCTGAAAAATACTTTTATAACACAAATATAGTGCTGTTATCTAAATCATGAAGAACAAAAACAGCAGAAACATTATGGAACAATTTACCTAATAAATGTTGATGTAAAATTTTAAAATAACATCATCCAAACAATTACAGCAATTTATCAAGAGAATAACACACAATGACCAGGAGGTATGTATATCAAGATTGCAAAAATCATTTAAAAAATCAACATAATTGACCATATAATTACAAAGCTAACAGAAATCATTTAGCTTTTCAAATCCTATATTTGTCCCCAACCTAGCTTTTCAGTCTCATTGTGTATTACTCCCCTTTACATACTTTGTCATCTACCCAGAATAGCCTTCTTTCCATGAACACATATGATAACACAATTTCCTGCTTCAGGCAACTGCTCTAGCTATCCTACATTCTTAAAATGAACTCTCCTCATACATTGGCTTCATGGAGTCTTTCTTCTTCCTTTAAGAAAAAGATCAAGCCCAGAAAAATCTTTCTTGATCTCTGTAAATAGTATTCCCTAACCTTCCTAATCTGACAGCAATATTAAATACATTTGAATTTATTCACTTTTTAATTGTTCTATGAATAGAAGATACTATATATCTTTGTATGAATACATAGAATTTTTACACTATGACTAAAATGGGAATGACAATTCTCTTTATGTATTAAGAAGTGCTATGCAATCTTCTTATATTCTTTCTTGCATTATGATATTCAGGTATTTTTATTTGTTGGGCTCTTGTTGGGCTCTTCTGATAAAATATTTTAGCTTTTATAGAATTTATGTATTATGTTAAAATTTCTACCTGTTCTTTAAAAATGTTCCATTGGGACTTCTGAAATGGTGGTAAGAAGCTAGCTTGTTCACAGAGTCTTTCCCTATCAAAGATAAAAAAAGCCCCTACTCTGACATTCTAACTACAGATCCCACCAAGTATAAGAGAAGATTCAAAGAAGTGGAGACATCATGGAAGATCTTCTGTGAAGGTTTGTCTCTTTGGGAAGAAAGGGGAAGTAAAGTTCAGGAGGCTGAAGAACAGGAAAGTCTGCAGAAGGCTTTTAACCACAATGCAATACAGATCCTGACAGTAATAATAACAGAGGTCCTGGAGGTTAGATAGCAAACCAGCAGGGAGGATCCCAACCCCAAACAAAGTGTGAACCCTGAGAACACTGTGGTAAAAGACAACCCTGGGTTGGGAACAATCCTCTGTTAAGTCAGAATCTGGACATAAAGGAGAAAACTAACCTCTGCAAGACTTGGACTGGAAAGGCAACATCTCAGGTCAATGATTAGCCAAAAATCAGACTCCAGCCCTAGCAAATAAAAACTTGGATCTATACTCCATATATTCCAGAAGCAGAACTAGAACAAAAATGAACAAAAAGCTAACTATAAAAAACTACTTCACAGATAAAGATGATAGCAATGCCATGTCTGAAGAAGAAAGCAGTGAAAAATCACTCACAGGGGAATTATCAAGACAGTTTATAAATAGAACGCTAATACAAAAGCTCATTGAAGAGCTTAAAAAAAGAATTTAAAAACCAGAGAAGAGAGGAAGAAGAAAAATGGAAAAAAAATGAAAGTCATGCAGGAAAATTGTGACAAGTTGACCAAAGAAATCAATTCCATTAAAAGTAAAAATAACCAACTGGAAAAGGAAACACTGAAGCTAATTGAAGAAAATAAAATCTTAAATATTAGAATTGAACAGCTAGAAACTAATGAATCTACAAGACTACAAGATTCCATCAAACAAAATAAAAAGGCTGAAAAAACTGAAGAAAATATAAAATACTGTCTAGGGAAAAATGAATGATGTGGAAGACAGATCCAGGAGAGACTCTCTATGAATCTTTGGACTGCTAGAAACCCTGGACCAATAAAAGAATATGGAAAATATCGTGCAAGAAATTATAAGGGAAAACTGCCCCAATCTACTAGAGCAAGAAAATAATAATCATTGAAATAATCTACAGAACACCCCCCCCCTCAGAAAGAGACCCCAGGATAAAAACTCCAAGGACTGTGATATCCAAATTCCAGAACCCTTGAATAAAAGAATACTGCAGGCAGGAAAAAGAAAACAATTCACATACAAAGGAGCACAATCAGCCTAACAGAGGACCTACCAACCTTAACATTGAATGATCAGAACAACTGGAAAAACATATTTCAGAAAGCTAAGGACCTGGCATTACAACTCAAAATGTATTACCTTGCAAAATTCAGCATATACTGTCAGGGGGAAAAAAAATGGATGTTCAAAGAAATACAGGACTTCCTGAATTTCCCAACACAAAGACCAGAACTGAACAGAGAATTCAATTACCCATATGACTTAAGAGTTACATAAAAAAGATAAATGAAAAAGGGTATTGAAAAAGCAAAATTTTTAAAATAAATGTTGGTTCCCTGAAAGGGAAGATATAAAAACTGTAATGCTTTAGAACTTTGATTCTCTAAGGAAAATTAGTGGGTAGATTATAATTGAAGAGAATGAACCTAAAGGATATGGGTATAATTGGGGCTTGTCTCTCAATTGAACAGGTCCAAGATCACATCACCACATTTGAGATAAAAAGCCTGGGGAAAAAAAAGCAGGGCTGTTAACTTTAATTTAATTGCCTCATTATACTTTGACTCACTTTAATCACAAGGTGCTTAGCACCTTGTCTAATTAGGGCATTATAACCTGAGAGGACCTGAGACAGTGTTTCTGTTACTTACAATCATTTGTATGTTTCTAAGATGAGACCTCAAGAGCCTCCCAGTACTTAGAGGTCTTCAAGATTCTTATTGTTACCCCCCCCACCCCGGGTGTGTGTGGGTTGGGTAAAGGGAGAAAGAAAATAGGTCTTGCTTCACTTAAGAAGGTGTTAAATAACTTGTATGGGGATGGCAGGATGTAAAATGTGAAAGAAGATAGGCCTGGGGGTAGGGCACAAATATTTCAAGAAATGATATGTCTTTGGAGTTACTTTGGCTTGTGAGGAGGGTTGTGTGTACTTGAAGATACTTGAAAAGGAGGAAAGGTAAAAATTATTATAATTATAAATTGATGCTCTTTGTGATGATATCTTGATAATAATAGAAGCTTATCAAGTAATCAAATAATCAAACTGTGATTGATGCTCTAATGAGCACCAAGGGAATAGGTACAAAGATTGATAATTTTAGAGAGAAGGAAGGGAGAATGTGAATGCTGAGTAAATTCTATTCAAAAGATTTAGCCCAGTGAGGGAATATGACACATTCCCACTTGGATTTAAAAATAGAACTTAATCTACAGGGAAGGTGCGGACTGAGAAAGGGAAAGGTAAGGGAAGAAGGGACTGATAAAAAAGGAAGGGAAGGTATAAATGAAAACTAGCTGAAAGTTAAATTTCTAAAAGAAAAGTCAAAGGGAAAATATAGTAAAATTTTGATGAGGAGGAATAAGAGTAAAAGAAAGAGATAAATATAAATGAGAAAAGATAACATGAAGGGAAATGCAGAATTAGTAATCTTAACAGCCAATGTGAATGGGATGAACTGTCCCATAAAAGAGAAGTAGATACCAGAATGGATTAAAAATGAGAATCCTACAACATGTTGTTTGCAAGAAACACTTTTGAAGCAGAGAGATACACGTAGGGTAAAAATAAAATGTGGGAGAAAAATATATTATGCCTCAGTGGAAGTAAAAAAAATCTGAGAAAGCAATCCTAATCTCAGACAAAGTAAAAGCAAAAATCAATCTCATTAAAAGGGGATAAGGAAGAAAACTACATTTTCTTAAAAGGCACCATTGGTAATGAAGCTATATCATTATGAACATGTATGCACCTAGTGGTATAGCATCTAGAAATCTAGAGGAAAACCTGAGTGAATTGCAAGGAGAAATAGACAGTAAAAACTATAATAATGGGATATCTCAATCTCCCTATCTCAGAACTAGATAAATCTAACGACAAAATAAACAAGAATGAAGTTATAAAGGTGAATGAAATCTTAGAAAACATAGATATGATAGACTTCTGGTGAAAACTTAATGGGGGATAGAAAAGTATATACCTCTTTCTCAGCAGTACATGGCACTTTAATCAAAATTTTCCATGTACTAGGACGGAAAAAAAACTTAAACTCAAATGCAGAAAGACAGAAATTATAAATATACATGTCTCAGACCATGATGTAATAAAAATTACATGTAATAAAGGGTCAGGAAAAGATAAAACAAGAACTAATTGGAAATTCAATAACTCTATGTTAAATAATGGGTGGATCAAACAGCAAATAATAGAAATAATCAATAATTATGTCCAGGAAACTAATAATAGTGAGCTATCATACCAAAATTTATGGGATGAAACCAAGGCAGTTTTGAGGGAAAACTTTATATCACTAAATCCCTATATGAATAAAATAGAGAAAGAGAAAGAGAATTGGATATACAACTAAAAATGCTATAAAAAGAACAAATTAAGCAAACCCAATTAAATACCAAATTAGAAATTCTGAAAATCAAGGGAGAGATTAAAAAAATGGAAAGCAAGAAAACCATTGATCTCATAAATAAAACTAAGAGTTGGTTTTATGAAAAAGCCAATAAAATAGCCATCCTCTTGTTAATCTGATTTAAAAAAAAAAGATAATTGCATTACCAGTATCAAAAATGAGAAGGGCGAACTAACCTCCAATGAGGAGGAAATTAAGGAGATTATTCAGAGTTACTTTGCTGAACTATATGCCAATATATTAGACAACTTGAGTCAAAGGGATGAATATTTATAAAAATACAAACTGCCCAGATTAACATAAGAGGAAATAAATTACTTAAATAACCCTATTTCATAAAAAAGCAATTGAAGAAACCATCAATAAACTCCCTAAGAAAAGGGTTCCAGGTCTAGATGGATTTACAAGTGAATGCGACCATTTAAGGAACAATTAATTCTTTATTTTATTTTAGGGGTTTTTTTTGCAAGACAAATGGGGTTAAGTGATTTGCCCAAGGCCACACAGCTATGTAATTATTAAGTGTCTGAGGCCAGATTTGAACCCAGGTACTCCTGACTCCTGGGCCAGTGCTTTATCCATTGCACCACCTAGCTGCCACGACAATTAATTCTTATCTCCATAAACTATTTAAAAAATAGGAGAGAAATGAGTTCTGCCAACTCCTTTTATTACACTAACACGGTGCTGATACTTAAACCAGGAAGAACCAAAACAGACAAAGAAAATTATAGACCAATCTCCTTAATGAATATTGATGCAAAAATATTAAATAAAAATTCAGCAACGAGACTACAGCAAGCAATTACCAGGATAATACACCATGATCAGGTAGGATTTATGCAAGGTAGGCAGGGATGGTTCGACATTAGGAAAACACTCAATATAATTAAACATACCAATAGTAAAACCAACAGAAATCACAACATTATCTCAATAGGATTCTGAGAAAGACTTTGTTAAAATACAACATCATTCCTTTTAAAAACACTAGAAACTTTAAGAATAAATGGAGTTTTCCTTAAAATAATAAATAGTAACTATCTAAAATCATTAACAAATAATATATTTAATGGGAATATACTTAGAGAATTTCCATTAAATTCAGGGGTGAAACAAAAATGACCATTATCACCATTACTATTCAACAAAGTATTGGAAATGTTAGCAGTAGCAATAAGAGAAGAAAAAGAAATTGAAGGAATCAGAATTGGCGATGGGAAAGAAAAATTTTCACTCTTTGTAGATGATATGATGGTATACCTAGAGAATCTGAGAAAATCATCTAAAAAACTGATAGAAACAATTAACAAATTCAGCAAAGTAACAGGATATAAAAGAAACCCACATAAATCATCAGCATTTCTATATATGAACAATAAATGCCAAGAACAAGAAATAGAAAGAGAAATCCCATTTAAATTTACTATAGACAACATTAAATTCTTGAGAGTCTGTCTCCTAAGACAAAGCCAGAAAACTGCATGAATGCAATTATATAGCTCTCCTCACCCAAATAAAGACAGATCTAAATAATTGGATAAAATGTCAAATGCTCATGGATAGCTCAAGCTAATATAATAAAAATGACAATTCTACCCAAATTAAATCACTTATTCAGTGCCACACCAATGAAATTATCAAATACTTTGCTGAACTAGAAAAATAGTAACAAAATTCATATGGAGCAACAAAAGATCAAGAATAACAAGGGAACTGATGAAAAAAAGTATAAAGGAAGGTGGTCTAGTTCTACCAGATCTAAAACTATATTATAATGCAGCAGTCATAAAAACTGTCTGGTGCTGGTTAAGAAATATAGTAATGGGTGACTGGAACAGGAAAGGTTCAAAAGAAACTATAGTAAATGACCACAGCAAGCTACTAGTTGACAAACCAAAAGACATCAGCCTCTGGGATAAGAATTCACTATTTAACAAAAATTATTGGGTAAATTGGAAAATAGTATGGGAAAAAAACCTAGACATAGATCCACATCCCTCACCCCATTCCAAAAACAGGGTCAAAATGGGTACAAGATTTAGACATAAAGGGTAATACTATAGATAAATTAGTAGCCCAAAATATACTCTATCTAGCTGATCAATGGAAAAGTATACATTTATGATGAAACAAGAATTAGATCACATTATAAGCTGCAAAATGAATGATTTTGACTATATTAAATTAAAACATATTTACACTAATAAAATCAATGTTTCAAAAATTAGAAGAAAAGCAGAAAGTTGGGAAACAATCTTCACAACCAGGAATTCTGATAAAGGTTTCATTTCTAAAATACATAGAATTGCATCAGATTTATAAGGTCACAAGTCATTCCCCAATTGATAAATGATCAAGAGTTATGAACAGGCAGTTTTCCCAATGAAGAAATTAAAGCTATAAACATATATATATTCATATGAAAAAATGTTCCAAATCACTATTGATTAGAGAAATACAAATTAAAACAACAATGAAATAGCATCTCATACCTATTAGATTAGCCCAGATGAGAAAAAGGAAAGATGATCAATGTAGGAAAGGTTATGGGAGGATTGGGTCATTGATGCATTGCTGGTGGAGTTGTGAACTGATTCAACCTTTCTGGAGAGCAATATGGAACTATGGCCAAAGAGAAATAAAACTGTTCATACCCTTTGACCCAGAAATTCTAATTCTAGTATTATATCCAGAAGAAATTGTAAAAAGTGGGCAAAGTCCTACATGTTCCAAAATATTCATAGCAGCTCTTATTGTATTGGCAAAGAATTGAAAACTGAGGGGATGTTTATGACTTGGGGAATGACTAAACAAATTATGGTACATGAATACTACAGAATATTATTGTTCTATGAGAAACCATAAATGGTGGGACTCTATAGAAGCATGGAATGACTTACAGGATTTGATGCTGTATGAAGGGCGTAGAGTCAAGAGAATAATGTACATATCAACAACTTTGATGGAGGCAGCTATTTTCAGAAGTTCAGAGAGCTAGGACAACTGAATCAGACTGGTAATGGTCTCTATATTATCTCCAACTGGAAGAAGAAAAACAAAATTTTGTTTTTTTTTTGTAAAACAAAACATAGAGAAAACCACCCCTACTGAATCTAATGAACACTATAAAAATTATCTCATGTATTTCTTTCCCTTAATCATAATTCAGCATGACAAAAAATACTAATTTCTAAATATGTTTAACAAAATACGTATGTAAAATGCTAACTGTACTGTTCCATACTGAGGGGACAGGGGTGGGAAGAATTGATGGAAATTTTGAAACTTGGAAATATGTATGTACAAATGTTGAAAATAAATAAATAAATAAATATAAATATAAAAATATTCCATCAGTTCGTGAATTTATATACTCCTAATCTCTTATCTTCTTTGGATAGTCTCCCTTATATATTATATTTTTAATTTACTAATTTTATTTTTAAGTTCTATATAAAGTCCTTGACATAGAGTGTCTCTCTTTAATGAAATTCAACTCTCTTGCATTATTCTTGAACTTCCTATTATATAGTTCATTGGAGAACACAAAATTCTGTATTTCATTAGTCATTGGTTCATTTAAGATTTTTTCCTTAAAATCTTTAGTCTTTAGGTCTCCTTTGTTTTGAACCTAATCTTTGTATCATGCCTCTGCTGGCAATACTACTCACAGGTACATTTCTCTTACTAATTGAAAATGAACTACTTTGTTTTCATTTTGTACTAATTTGAATATCCTTAGTCAACCTGGGCTCCTCCACTCCCTCTACATAACTCAGAAAATTTACCATATTTGTGTGAGATAAAGATCAAAGACTTAAGAGGTCTAGACATTCACTGGCAAAGTCCATGAATCTCTACCTTCTCCATAGGGAGGATTATAGATATAGAAAGTTTGATTTTGAATAAAATTTCCCTGTCAGTCACTTCCAGGAGGTAGACTATATCAATTATATATTTCTTTCCAAACCTTTTCTTATTCTATTTGATTTCCTCCTTTACTTCTGGATGGGTATAAAGAATATATGCTCTTTTTATAAGATGCTTGGAGCTAGGATTTTAGCGGTGTAGTCTTGCAATCTATAAGCAAGGGACAATTACAGTCAGAATAAACACATTTTGAGCTCTCACAATCCTTCATCCCCAGGTCATCTGGGGAAAGTCAATTACTGTGTCTTTTTGAATATGGGGGAAAGTGTAGGAAAAAGATCAGAATAAGTAAAACTGACCTGTAGGATCTCAAAGCATGTTTAGTTTGTGCATGTGAAACTATTTTTCTCCTTTCATAGAAGTATGGAGACTAATAAATAAGGGGAACTAATAGATCACTTTAGGAATTAGAGTAGAATTCTGTTAATTTACATGGATTTTACCTCATTGGAATTATCTTTGTTTAGTCCTACCATTTCATATGTATTACTGTTTCTAGTACACTTTTTTTCTTTGTTGGTTGAATAGTTAAAAGGATGTGGGAAAAACTGGCTAATTCATTATTTTGTTTATCATGTGACTTGGAAATATCCTTATATTTAATGAGATAATGGTTTTGTTACCTTCTCCAGTGTTTTTCAGGAGAATTGGTTTTCATTTAGAAAGACCCAGAGGAAAGTAAGGAAATCATCCAGTTGGATTTGTAATATTCAGGGCAATGGTATTTTCATGTAATGAGGCCCAGATATATTTAGCTTCTTTTAAAATGTTAACTACAGCTACTAGCTCCTTTCAAGTAGTATTTTTGTAATGTTATCCATATCTAGAGAAAGAAGTGATGTTCTCTGAAAACAGATTGAGCCATACTATTTTCATTTTCTTTCTATCTTCATTTTTTTATGTTTTTCTTCTTTTATAACATATAAAATTGCTTATCATTTTAGGGAGGGGAAAGGAGAAAGGAGGGAGGAGGGAAAATTTTGGAACTCAGTTTAGTAAAATGAACCTCAAGTGTCTTTACATGTAATTGGAAAAAATAAAATACTATTTTAAAAAAGGGATATTTTTGAATAAATCAGAACAGCTAAGCAATAGCATTTATCTTTATTTATTCACATATAGCTTTGATACTTATAACTTCCACCAGAAAGCTATGTCAAGTATTAACTTTCCCTATGTTATAGATGTGAATGCTGAAACACCAAGAGGTTAAGTTATCATCAATTGCTATGATTTTCAACATCTCTCTGATGTATTTTTTTATCCATAGAATATATGATTTGTAGAGGTATACAACATATTAAAGAAAGATTAGAACCTATGGTGTAAGGGTTGACAAGTCCTTTTTCAGGGTTGTTTTCACATTTGGTGTCCACTTGCCACCTAATTCTCACCTGTGACTACAAGAAACTATAGCATGCACAGGGCTGAAATTCTGGTAAAACTGTATTGTTGGATGGACTAAACCAGGATGTGGGTAACTGACAGGCTTCAAGTCAATCAGTGAATTGGACATATCTATACCAAGTATATGATGACTTTTCTGACAGAATAGGTAGATGTAAAGAATTTGATTCAATAGACAAGGAAGACAATGGAAACAGGCACTGTATAATGTTTAAAAGTTGCTGCATTGATGATTTCAAGATCATCCACAGCATAGTAGGCTATAGCCAGTCATATTGACTATGGCCTTGCCACTTGACCTCAATAAATCTACGAGAGCATGAGGCTGATAACAGTATATCTCTGACTCATTTAAATTCACTTTACAGAATCAAAAATAATCACATAACATTTTTTATCATTTTCATCTACCTCAAAATTTTGTGATGACAAGCAAGTATACATAGAAGCTGTAGTCACAACCTCCATATAGGGGCCCCAGACCATAATATTATCTACTCATTGGATTAAAGTAGCAGTGAGCTTTAGCAGTTTCCTTAGCAGCCCTTTATTTGGACTGTACCACTCACCTCCTTGCATGAGAAAGAGGATAAAAAAATTCCCTTAAAACTGACTGCTGAAAAAAAATTACAAAAAAACCTGACTGCTTAACCTAACCATCCTGGGGATCCTACTGTGAAACACACACAAAAAACATTGTTTCAAGATTTCCACTTATTATTGGTACATGGGTTGTTTGCATGATTATGGATAACATGAAATCCAGTACACCTGAAAGATGAACAGCTTTTGTTGTGAAAGAACTTAGTAGATATTAATTTCAAATAGCAAACCAGAGTGAAATAAAGCTGTCAAATGAATATGTTTGCTTAAATCAGGAACTAAATTCAGGTTTTTCTGGAGTGGTCAACAGGTTGAAGTGTGCTGCAAAGTTGTCATAGGTTTTTCAACCAAATCCATTATAATATGCAATCTAATATGACTTCCCAAAAGAGTGACCAGTTATCTCATGACAATATATTGCTTTTGTTGCAGGAAAAGTGCCATCATCATCATCAGTACATGTGCTCCCATCATCATGAACCCTGATGAATGAAGTCAAAGTAAAATTCTAGGAATACCTAGAGACTCTCATCATCAGCGTACTGAAAGAGTTTAAGTTTATATTTCTGTGTGGCTTTATCATCACAGTAAGCACAGATGATCAGACATGGAAGTGGGTCTTTGGAAGAATGGAATTAGAACCAGCAATTGCAAGGATCACTTACTACTAAGCAATTGTGCACCTCAGATATTCACATGACCAATGCTGTCTTCAACTTATCTAAATTCAATAAGACTTTGTGCATGCACCCTTGTAGAAAACATTGTTAATTAATGGACAGATGTCATTTTAAGAGATAGACAGATTATGAGAATGATACTGATATGTGGTGCAGAGTCCTGAATCAACTGTAGATTTATCCCCTTCAAACTAAACATTTACATTCAACAAAAGCAATGGTAGGGGTAACCAGGTGATCCAGTAAAGAGAGCACAGGTTATGGAATCAAAAGGACCTGAGTTCAAATTTGACCTCAGACACTTGGCACTTTGTTGATGTAGGCAAGTTGGTTGATAATGATATACTGAGAATACTCTGGAAGTGTTCAGTCCATCTCTCCAGGATCATGATCATATAATTCTTTGGTTTATAAATAGCCTTCAGGGTTTCATAAAAGGACTTTTGATTGCTAGCATAGTAAAACCTGAATTTTATTGGTATTTTTACTGAGGCAAAAGTTGTCTAGGCAAGTCACTTAACTCCAATTGCCTCACCAAAAAGCAGAGGCTCCAAGGCAAGATGATTGATTACCAGAAGACAATGTCAATAGTTTAGAGTGCTTCTCCATGCAAGAAGAGTTGTTACTAACTTGGAGGGAAAGTTAAGTAACATATGATAGTAACAAGGTAGCAGAAAAGGCATGGGAAGCACTGTAATTATTCATCTGGACCAGAATATTCACAAACACTTAGATTTACTTGATGACAATTTTGAGTACATTTTGAATTTATCAAATGAAAAATGGTAATTCCACATGATTTCCAGCAAGATAGGCCATCCATCTCTAAGAAAGTAGCATTTAACTTCAAAAATAAATGATATTAGAAACTTAGATGCAGGCCTTCTGTCTTGGTTGAAAAGACCAATTAAATTCAGTTTTACACTGATGCTAGTAATCCAAAGTCCTTTTATGATACCCTGAAGGCTTTTTATGAGCCAAAGAAATATGATGCATCTCAGTTACTCAGCATTGATGAAACCACACTGATTAGTAATAAGATCATGATCCTGGAGAGATGGGCTGAACACTTCCAGAGTATTCTCAACATACCATTAACAACCAATCTTGGAGTTCTTCACCATAGATCTCTTTACTGAAGTCAATCAATCCCTCTCTAGTCAAATTCCCAAATGAAGAAGAGGTCTTGAAAGTCATTAATTTTCTCTTGTATGTCAAAGCTCCTACTGCTGATTCTATTCCAGTAGAAATCTCCAAGGCAAGGGGGTCAACTGATCATACAAAAGCTGATTGAAATTTCTCAGGTTATATAGCAAGGTAAGGCTATCCCCCTTCATGACAACATACTTGCACAGGGTTCTGGATAATGGATGAAGCTCTCATGATTTTCCAGTCACCAAGGAAGTAAATTGGTGTAGATTTGCTTCCATTCGTTTAGCATGTTTTCAATAATATTGTTAGATGCCTTCAGTAAAAACAAAAACAGCATCAAGGTGAGCTACCACACTAATGGTAAATTAGTAACTTTGAAAAGACTTCAAGTCAAGACTAAATTTAAGAGACAGTTAGTACTCAACTTTTATTCACAGATAGTTGGAACACTCACTGTAGCCTCTGAGACTGAAATAGATTGAATCTCTGAAGCTTATGCTAAATTGTGCCTAAAAATTAACAAAGAAAATACAGGTTCTCCACTAGTCAGCACCATACTATTAATATGTGAAAACACTGGTTCCAAGAAATGGAGAAATTTTGAGTGCTATGAATAAGTTCACTTTCTTTGGTAATGTCCTTTCCAGTATCGTACACATAGATGATAAGGTTGATACACTTACTGCCAGACCTAGTTCAGTGTTTGGGACCCTGGGAAGGAAAGTATGGAGGAGAAGAGGCATTCAGCAGCATATCATATTGAAGGTTGACAGAGGCATCGTGCTGAATTCATTATTCTATGCCTGTGGGTCCTGGACAGTATACTATTGCCATGATAGGAAACTTACTTCCATTTGATGTCAAGATCACTTGGTAAGAGAAAGTACCAGACACTCAGATCCTTCCTCAAGCTGAATTGTCAAGCATTCAAACTCTACTGTACAGCACAACTTTATTGGGCAGGTCATATTGTTCAAATACCAACCAAATGAATGTTTGCTAGAGACTATTTTTACAGAGACCTCACACAGAATTCAGAAGTGATACAATGGACACTCCCAATGTCTTTCTGAAGAAGTTTGTGATCCATTGTAAAACACTGGCAAAGCACAGTCAGCATGGCAAGTCTACTTTAAAGAAGTCTGTGTACTCTATGAGCAAAACAGAATTACAGTAGCTCAAAAGGCATGTGAGATGCACAGATTTAAAGACATCTCCCCACCAAATGGGGCAGATGAGCTACAGACATACTGTGTATTGACTGGCCCCAATGTGATGTTATTTATTTCCTCTTTGAGTACAAAGTATAACAAGTATATGATATGAAATATGAAAGGCATGAACGAAGTGCCAGATAGGTCCATAGGTCCACAGGTCCAGACCTATGACTTTGTTTATGAAATCCTAGTGAAGAAATTCTTTCTTAATGAAGAATGGTAACTCTTCTGCAAGTGATAGTCTTAGAGAGTTGCCTAGGGTCACAAAGATATTAAGGAGACAATGCTTATATATGTCAGAGATGGGATTGAATCTATGCATTTTTACCTCAGAGGTCATTTCTGTGCCCAATGTGTCACACTACTCCTCTGCTGTCAGCCAGATATAATTATTTAGGAATATTCTCTGAATTTTTAGGTAGATTTTGATATTGGAAAAGTGCTAAATGGAAAGGAGAAGTAAAAGAGGGAATAAATCATTAATTCAGTTATCTTTCTATATATATATATATATTATATATATATATATATATATACACTATGGACAAAATACTGTATAAAGAACTTTGATGTTAATGCTTTAAAAATACATTCCCTATGTAGTAGGAATTAATTCTGTAGTAGGGTAACTAAAACAAATAGCTTGGTAAAAATGATTTTAGGTAGCTACTTATATGTGACCCCCAGATGTAACTCTCTAAACCTCAGAGAGGCTAAATAACATGTCTATGACTACATCGTATATATATCTTAGATTGTAATTGAAACCAAGTCTTCCTACCTCTCAGTTTGATTATCTGATAAAATACATTAAATTACATTGCATTTAATTAAATTTCTTGAAAACCACTATGATGATTTGACTTAACAAAAGTAAAAGCAATGAGTAACTGAAATAATTTTAAAAACAACTCTTAGAAATACAGTTTCAAAGAAGTATGCTATATAGTATGCTGAGAAAAGTAATATAGTATATAAATGAAAACATATATGAAAATATAAGTACTTTTTTATTATTCAGATACTTTGAAATCTATTTCCTCTGTTCAAAAAATGATAAAAATCTTGCTGTTTGTCATGATTAAATATTATTTTTATAAATGAAAATTCATTTTATTTTTATGACTGATATATAATTGACTACTAGAGCAAGGTTTGGTAGAATTTTATTCAATTCATTCATCTTGAAATATTTTTACCTCAAAATGACAATTGTGAATTGTTTTAAAAGATGTCTTCCTACACATTGCTAAGAATTCTCTAATGGTATCCTGTTGAGTATTGACCTTTTGAAGCAACATTTTTATTAATTTAGTTTATAGCAATAAAGTCTTTTTTTCTCAGTGATATTTTCAAAAGACAAAATAGGATATCATTTAAACAGGTGATAGAAAATATAAAATTACCTTTGAGTACTGCTTGCTCTTGACAAATGGGAAATTTTAAGCCCTTTAAAATTAATATAGTGAAACATAAAATAAAGATAACATTTTCTTCCTCAAAATCTTATTTTTCTAATATTATAGCACAAACATTTATTCCCAACCATATAATTATTATTGGTTTTGCTTTATTTTTTAAATAAACTTTATTATGGCTTTATAAAATTTTAAAATGATATTGAGCATTAATGTTATATAAAAATATTTACAAAATTACACAGTAAAATCATATCCACTCAATATCAAAGTCATGATTTGATGAATATTTGGTTAGATTTTACTCTGGATAAGGAATAAAGAGGTGGAAAATTACTACATAACTCTTTTCCAATGGCAAGGAATTGAAAATTGAGGGAATGTCCATCATGATGAACAAATTGTTAGTAGGTGATTATGATGGAATGCTATTCTACTACAAGAAATGATGAGCAGAATGGTCTCAGAAAAACCTGGAAAGATTTAGGAGAGCAGATGCAATGTGAAATATACTGTGTTATAGGATGGTCAGCTATGAATGATTTAGTTTTTCTCAATAGTGATGTGACCCAAGACAACTTTGAAGGACTTAAGATATGAATCCTATCCACTCCCAGAGAGAGAACTGATGGTATTTGAATACAAATTGAAGCATACTTTTAACTTTATTTTTTTTTTTGATGTTTCTTTTTATGGGGGGGAGCTATGTTTTTATTTACATGACAACACATTTTAACTTATATCAAATTAACTTGTTTTCGCAATGAAAGGGTAGGAGGTATATAAAGGAAGAGAATTTGGAACTCAGAATTTTAAAAATGAATGTTAAAATTTGTTTTTACATGTAACTGGGAAAATAATTGAAAGATAAAAAAGAAAGAAAAAGAAAAAAAGAAAATTATGACATAATAAAATTGTCCTAGACAGAATTTATATTTTGCTTATACAATGACAAGTTTAAACAAATCTAATAATCAAAACTCCCTGGTATGCATAAGCATTTTCATTAATTTATTTTGTAGATGGATCCACAATAAATAATTTGACTAAATCCTATTTCCTCCTAATATTATATGAGTCTGTTCAAAAGGACTTTGAATAGTGTTTTTAATCACATTTATATACTTCTAAGTAATACACAAAACTTTATTGCCTTTATAGTAACATTTTCTACCTGAAAGACACTTCAACAAATCCCAAATATGCTGGATTTATTCTTCTCCTCCCTTGAATATTATACATATATATATGGTTTACTGTCTATATATGGTATACTGTTGTTTCTGCAGCCCCTTTCACCTTATGGAAATCTTACTTTTCTGCAGTCCATCTCCAGAAATCATATCTTTCCTTCAAAGCCCAATACAAAATACACCTCATGCTAGAAACCTTACCAAAATATATCCTTTCCCCTCAACTACAGTAATTTCTTGGCTGCTCTATTCATATAGATTTGATAGACTGCTCCATAAATAAAGTGTAGATAAATGGAGAATTAGGAATGCATTTCATACTTTTTCAGTTCTTGCATTGCTAAATAGGTGAGTTTTAAGGGAGAATACATAATTATTATATGTGTAATATAAAAATAACCCACAATTACATAGAATTTTAAGGTTTACAAAAATAGTTTGCTAAAGATAATTTTGTGAGGCAAATAGTGCAAGTATTCTCATACTTATTTTATAAATGAGGAAACTTAGGAAAGACAGTGATTTGCTCATTGTTAAATGGTTTATTAATGTAATAAATCCAGGATTCAAAACTAATCTTCAAACTCCAAATTCAAGCTTATAGATATACTGCAACTCTGAGTGTCAAAATAGGGAAAGCAAATTCAGTTTTATTCAAATAGATATGCTATGTTAGCAGATATGGCTATAAAGGATTTTAAATGGACAGAAATTAACAGACTGAAAAAAATTTTAGGATCCTGATACTTTGAGAGAGAAATCATCTTAGATATCATTTGAACCAATTCTTTTTTTTCCCAAAGGAGAAAACTGAGAGATGAAGTGCTTTACACAAGTGAATTCAGTAGTCAGTAGTTGAATTGATCTTCAAACCTAGACCTATTGATTCCAACTAATTTTTCACACAAAACAAAAAAAGAAACAAAATCAATTTGCAATTGAGCTACAGATTGTAGCATGAAGCTTCAGACTACAGAATAATTTTTTCTATTCAAATTAAATTTAACTTCAAGGTCACATAATCAAGATGATAGATTAGTTACTTCTTAAGATTCCTTTAACTGTTTAACTCCTCTTCCCTCTCCCCAAAGAGAAGACAAAGTAAAATCTTGGTGAAATATCACTGGCTTTGGGAGTCCTTCATAACTTCCTTTGAGCGTATGTTTCCAATTACTAACCTCAGCACCCCCCTCCAACCATGGTCCCTGCCTCACTTAAATCCAATTCACTTGCAAGTTCTGACATAACCTTCCTGAACTCAAGGTCCTCCTCAAGAACAAAGGACAAATAACAACCTGTGAGCAGTAGCTGCCCCACTGCAGATCATACTGACTAGTACTATTTGGGTAGCTCCTTCTTTCTCTCCCACTCTCCATCTCCTTCCCTCTTTTCTTCCTTCTTTCTTTACTTCCTTCCTTCCTTCTTGCCTTGTGTCCCTCCCCATCTTCTATGTCCTACCCTCCTGTCCTCTCCCTCTTTTCTCCCTTTGGTTCACATTGGGAATCATATCCTTCACTGTAGGTACATTGCTCAAAAAAATATTAATTTTGGTCACTAAAACCTAGCGAGAAATCTTGGGATTTACATGTTAGATCCTTTTGTATGGACCAAGTCTTAAATCCAAATTGCTTTGGCTTTGGTTGATTGGTCATGCGTCCAAGCCTCATTGAGTCATTGCTAGCATTCTGATGACTCAGACTCAGTGTAAGTAGCAACCCTTTTTGTTTTGGCCAGAAACTCTGAAGTCTTCCCCTCCAGATTGATGTTTTTAACCTAGTAAGGATTTATTGGAAAAGACCTTGGCTTAAAAAGATCAAGGTCTTTGCCTGCTTCCAGAGTCATCTCCAGTCTTCCAATTTATATCTTGCCCTGGACTCAGATGACTATGGAGGAGAGAGTGAGTCTGGTGACTTTTCCTACCTCATTTAAATCCAATTCACTTCCAAAGCATGACATTACCTTCCTGATGGCATGGTCTTCTTCGAGAACAAAGGACAAACAAAGATAAATAACCCATATATTTTGCATTCAAGTGTCATTAATCTATTAGCTGTTGTTCTCAAAAGACACTATCTCTGTTCTTATTGGCTGACATTGGCTATCACCCATGCCTGAAATGAATTCCTTTCTTATCTATGTATACTGGCTCCTCAAATTTTTCTCAAGTCCTGATTCAAATCTTATCTTCTATAAGAAGTATTTACCAACTGAGGTTGATGACTTTTCATAACATTCCCTCACTTAAATTCAATTTACTTGCATGTCATGGCATCACCTGCTTGATGTCATGGTCATCTTTGAAAACAAAAGGGAAACAACATCATCAAGCAATCTCACTTAATGTTAATGACTTTTTTCTTTTTGTTTTTCAATTTTTTTTCATTTTTCTTTTTATTTAAAGCATTGGGGTAAAGTGACTTGCCCAAGGTCCCACAACTAGGTAATTATTAAGTGTCTAAGGTCGGATTTGAACACCTGACTTCAGGGCCAGTGCTCTATCCACTGTGTTATCTAGCTGTCCCCTAATATCTTCTTTCTAATGATCATCTATAATTTATTTGTATTGGTTGGTTCTTTCCCTTCAGATCAATATGTTCTTAGAATGTTCTACCATGAGTCCATGCAAATCTTTGGGGAGTTTATTCTAAACCTACATATTTCATGTTTCCCTTGATCTGCTTCCATTCTGCCTTCCTCTTAGAGCACAACACCCTCTCTGATGAGGACACACTATGCTAAGTGGTCTGTACCAGTGCTTCCCATGCTGTATAATCAATTGAAAAGTTCTTAAGAGAGACCTCCAGGGTGCCCCACTGTTACTTCTTCTGACCCCTTTGTCAGCACTTATCTTGTGAGAGTTCTCCATAAATATTATTTTTGGCAAGCAAATGCTTGACATTATCTGTATATATATCTTGTTTGTACATAGGGATTTACATGTTTCCCCTTTTAGACTGTGAGCCTCTTGAGATAATGTTTTTGCCTCAGTCTTTTGCCTTTATAAACCCAACACTTAACTGTATACCTGCAACATGTTAGGGATTTAATTAATGTTTACTAAGGGGTGGGGAAGTATAAAAAATATCAGGATAAAAAGCCAAACCTTCCCCCCCAAAAATATCTCTGACAAAATGATGATAAAAACATCAGACAGAATTCTTATTCTGAAAACCAAGGAGGGGGGGAATAACAGTAATTTTTCTAGCTTAAGGGAATTTAGGGAGAGAGACAGAGATTTATAGAACACAAGAAACTGAGTGAAAGCAAAGTACTTCAACTCTGAGTGGTAGAGGCAGCAGAATTTAGAAGGGAAACAAGAAACAGTGGCTTCAGGGATACCAAAATCCAGGGATAATGGGGGACTTAATACCTGTTCAGAAAGAGATCCAAATTGTGGACAATATAAAATACTTGGGAGTCTACCTGTCAAGACAAATTCAGAAACTGTATGAAAACAATTGCAAAACACTTTTCACCCAAATAAGATCATATATAGATAACTGAGCAAAAGACTCATGGGTAAGCCAAGTTAATATAATGAAAATGACAATTCTACTTAAATTAAATTACCTAGTCAGTACCATTACAAACAAACTACCAAAATTTATTTTATTGAGCTAGAAAAAATAGTAACACAATTTATAGGGAGGAATGAAAAGTCAAGATCAAGGGAATTAGAAGAAAAAAGTTAAGGGAGGTAGCCTAGTCAGATCAGATCTCTTATTGTTCTGTAAGAAATCATGAGGGCTTGGACTTCAGAAAAGCCTGGAAAGCCTTGAATGAATTGATGCTGAGTGAAGTGACCAGAACCAGAAGAACATTATACATGTTGACAGCAACAATATATGATGATGAGCTGTGATGGACTTGATCTTCTCAGTAGTACAATGATTAAAGACAGTTATAAGGAACTCTGATATACAATATCATCCACATCTAAAGAGGAGTTATGGAATCTGAATGCAAACTAAGGATTCTATATTCAGTTTTTAAATTTTTTTGTTCTATGTATTTTTCCCTTCTATGATTTTTATTCCTCTGTTCTTATTTCTATTTCAAAATATGATTAATATGGAAATATATTTAATGAAGTTATAACCAATATTAGATACTTGCTATGAAGTACAGGGGGAAAAAAGCAAGGAGGGAGAAAAATGGAACTCAAAACCTTACAAGGAGTTGATTGTTGAAAACTACCTTTGTGTTTACCTGGAAAAATAAGTAAATGCTTTTATTTAAAAAAATAAAATTCATACAAAGGTACTTCAACAATTGGAAACTGAAAAATCTATTAAATATATAAAAACACACATTTTAAAATATTTAAAAAAAGATTGAGATTCCAGGAGATTTTGTGTTCCAGCACGAACAAGATTAGTATCCATTTGGCAGTTCAGTAACACTTTATGTTAGGACGATCTCAGAGCATAGAAGAGAAGTAATAGGAGGGAAGAGGATTCCTACTTATTTAAGCAGCAGAGAACCCAGAGTGCAGTGATCAGATGTGTATTTAGATTTAACTAATTTGGAGGAACCAGAATTGTACAGGTCTCTAATTGAGGTGTGAATTCAGATTGGCATAAAACAAACTCAGGTCTGTCACTCATCCACTATCTCAAAGTGAGCAGACCAAAACTCTAAAGTAGGCTGGAATAATAATAAGAAAAAAAATCAAAATAGAACCTGACCATAAAAGCTACTATGTTGACAGGGAAGATCAGGATACATACTCAAAATAAGATAATTAAGTTAAGCAGATGCAAGCAAAATCTCACACAAAAATGTGAATTGGACCCAGGCCTGTTAAAAATTCCTGGAAGAGCTAAAAAATATTTTCTAAAATCAAGTAAGAAATGAAAGCAAAAGAAAATCCTGAAAAATCAATTAATAGCTTGGTAAAAATATGCAAAAACAATGAAGAAAACATTACCTTATAAACAGAGTCAGTCAAATAGAAAAAGATGGAAAGATTTACTCATATAAAGAATTCCTTAAAAAGCAGAATTGCTCAAATTTTAAAGAGGCACAGAAGTTCTCTGAAGAAGACCAATTCCTCAAAAATTACAACTGGGCAAAAGGAAACTAATGGTGTCCATGAGACATAAAGAAATGACTATCATTCTTAATGCTTCTAAATTCATATTTCACATCATCTGTACTTCTAATAAATTGTAATACATATACATATAAGTGCTGAATCTGACTCAGAAGATCTAAGTCCTAGTCTACATTTGAGCCTTCTAAAATGTATGAAGACTGAGAAAGGTGAAATACTTAATTCCTATTTTTGAGATGGTTCCTTGATATTTTTCTACTAATAACAAGTAAAAATTGATGCTTATCATTACAGATTCTTTGGGTAACATGATACATTATAATATAAAAATACCCAAATAACAGAAAGTATACACAGTATTTTAATCTTTTCCTTAAAGTTTATGAGCCATGGACACAATCTATTCATTATCCTTTTGCCATAAAAATTGCTTTGTACCATTTATAGCTTAATACTTTGATTTATTTCAGTACATTTGATAATAATTTATAGTCTTTGAAATCTAGTTTTCTAACTTTCAGGTTAAATAATTCAATAATATGCAATCTTTTTTCTTATATGACTTTCTCCCTCCTTACTCTTCCAATCTTTCAGATTTCTATAAAGATTTGCCTGAAACTAAAATAAATTGAATTTTGCTTTTTTGGTTCTCAGAGTAAAGATTCCTACACATCTTGTCAATTAAAAATATTAAGTGCAGATTTTTGTGCAACTGCAATGATCTTTTTTCGTTTCTTTATAAATGGAATGAGATTAGTGATATCCATAAAACGCCAGTTGAAGATTATATATGATGAATCAGATGAAAACATCCCAAATATGAGACTGTAGAACAATGTTGTATAGATTTTGTAAAAACTTGGTTTTGTTTTTAGATTGATATTATCAACCTAATTTTAGGAAGCAGAAGACCTTTTCATTTCTTAATCCTTATTTGCAAGTGGAACAAGCAAGACAATTACAAAGGTCTAATGATGAAGTATACTATCTGCCTTCAGAGAAAGAATTGATATTGACTCAATATCTACTGAAGCAAGCTATTTTTCATATTCTTTCTCTATTTTTTTCTTTTAATTGTATTTTTCTTGTATAAAATAACTGCTATTTTAATGTTTAACATAATTACATATCTATAAACTATATCTGATTACTGACTATCTCAGGGTGGGGACAGAGAATGAGGAAGGGATAGAATTTGGAACTCAAAACTTTAAATAAAAATATTAGAAAAAGAAACTTCATAATACAAAAAAAAAGGACTTTCAGGTACATTAATTAATTTCTTTAACTTCCAAAGAAAAGATATTTATTTGTGAACAAGGTCCTTACTGGAAAGTCACTGAGTTGGAAAATCATACAAAAGCATCTCAAACCAAGAAAGTCATTGTTACACTTATTCCTTAAACATTGCATTGAAATAAAAGCTAATGAATCATTTACATGTATAATGTAATATGTGGGATATTTTATACACTGGAACGTCAGAGACTATCAGAAATTTAAGAAGTTTTTAATCATAATCACAATAAAATCTGATCATAATTTAATGGAAAAGTAACACTCAAATGTGAAAAAAAATCTTAAATTATCATTGCTCACATTTATTTTGAACTTCATGGCTTGCAAAACACTTTACATACAGAATCTTATTCAGTCCTATTAAGAACATAATTATAATTTCCATTTCAAAGCCATGGAACCTGAAGTTGTGATCCCTTTATTTGATTTGCCTAGGATCATACAACTAGAAAACATCAAAGGAACAGTGTGTACATATCTTCCTCACTCCTAGTCAAACGATATATTAGCTGCATTCTGTGTTGTGTATGGTACTAGTATCTCCATTTTACAAATAAGCAAGGTAGACATGAATGATTTGCTCTGCATGCTTTGCAATGTAAAGATTTTAGATTGTTTTGGGGATCCAAATATAATGGTCATGGTATTGTGTGTATGTATCAATATCAACATATCAAAAGATAAAATTGCAATATAACTCCACTGAACAGGTATTGATGCATTTGATTTTTATTTTAAATTAAGGGATTATGGCCTTTCCATGGAAAAGTATTTTCCTCATATGATAACATTATGGAAGGATTTGCAGAAGACATTAGTACATGTTTAAAGGCAATGTTAAGGGATGGTTCCTTCAATGATCTGAGAAGACTGAGTCATAGAAAGATGAGTTAAATGGGTCTTTACCCCCAGGATTTTTTATTCTTCTCAATACAAATACATGACATTCCCCTAGGTTCTGAAGTCCTTAAAAGAAAATTCTAATTAATCACACTCACTCTTACATGCAAAGTTTTCTTTGGATGAGGGAAGGGCAATGACTTTTCCATCCCCTCACTCAAGTGATGTCATCTCAGGGTCTTAGCTGTAATCACTTTACTACTAGGCTGATCTATTATTAGAATTCCAGGTTGTGAAATTGATTTGTTGTTTTTATCTAGATACCACCAAAATATTTTCTGCTGCATAAACATCTAATTTTATCAGATTCCAGGAAGTATATTACATGCCTTCCAAATTGAATAAATAATTTCTAATATCTAGATTATATGTTCTTTGTTGTTTGATTCAGTAGAGGGACCTGTGAACTGTTCACACCTAGTTTACTCCTTTGAGTGATTAATTGTGTTTGACTGGGAGAGGGATAGCCTAAGATTCATTCATATTGATTTTGCTCATTTTGACTGATTGACTCTGAGAAAGGTAGAGGGTTGTCCTTCCCTAACATATACATACTTATATGTATAAATGAATTTATAAATATATGTACACCCATGCAAATGTGCATACCCTACACACATGTCTATATATTTACAAATGTAAATAAGTTTGTATGCATATAATAGGGTAATAGGAGTAGAAGTAGGAGTAAGAATTGTAACAGTGGTAGCAGTAGTAGTAGTAGTAGTAGTAGTAGTAGTAGTAGTAGTAGTAGTAAAAGATAAATCAATGGATACTTCTGGCTAGGAGTCAGGAAAACTCTTGAGTCAAATCTCGCCTCAGATACTTCCTAGTTGTGTAATGTTGGACAAGTCTCTTAATTCTCTTTGCCTAAGTTTTGTCCTCTTTAAAATGAGCAGGAGAAAGAAATGGCAAACCAATTCAATATCTTTGATAAGAAAATCCTAAAGGGCTTGCAAAAAGTTGTACACAACTGAAAGACATGTATGTATGTTTATGCACATATTATATAAATATTATACACAAATATATTATAATAAGTATTATATAACCTATCAAACTTATAATACATGTATACATACATGTACAAATACAGACATACATATTAAAAGGGAATAAAAATGATTAAGCATCTCCATTGTGCTAGGTACTATGCTAAGAACTTCATAAATACCTCAGATGATCCTTACAATATCAATGGGAATTATGTGTCATTATTATCCTCATTTTACTGTTGATAAAACTAAGGCAGACAGGTGTAAAATGACTTGTCCCTATCACACAATTAGTAAGAGTCATATTCCAGTTTTCAGTTCAAGTCTTCCTGAGTGTATTTATGTACATGTATATAGATAGATAGATAGGTAGATAGAGAGATATAGATAGATAGTGTGTGTATATGTATCATTTTATATAGATATATGTATATCTATATATATTCATTGTACCATCTACTGTCTTTCTTTGTCCACATACACATTTACCTCCTACATAGGTATAGTTTATATCTACATGTACATGTGTACATATGTGTAAATATGACAATAATTGTATTCATGTGTATATATTATTAAACATAGTGTCTCTCTATATGTGTGTAAATGTATCTAGATCATGTACATTGGCACACATATTAGTATCTGCATGCTAATGTGTTTTAGATATCACAAACCATATTCCACACATGTAAAGTTGTGTACACATGCCACTCATAATATATATATATATATATATATATATATATAATATATATATAATATATATGATTGTAGATATATGCATAGCTATATACACATATGAAATTTATTTATACTATACAATCACATGAATAATGATACAATATATGTCATACAGACACATAGTCTAGAAATTTGGTAGTGGAACACACAGACACAATGTAACTAAATAACACAAACTTAGGCTGAGACTTAGGAAGTTGAGTTATTTAATCAAAGGCACAAGGAATATAAATGGCATCATGCAAACAATGCCACACACACACACACACACACACACCACACACATATATATGCATATATATGTATACACACACACACACACACACATCTGAGCAAGTGTCATTTATTGAAGAGTCCATAAAAGAATTCTGAGTAGTGTCTAGCAACATGAAAGGGAGCGGAGAAAAGAACCCAGGAAAGTAAACAAATTATTAATCATTTAGTTTATACGCCTTTATTAATTACCAATATGCCAAGGAGTATGCAAAGGAAAACATGAAAAAATCTCTACCCTTAAGGTCTTACATTCCACATTTGGGTGGCATAGAGGTCAAACACAAAAACTCAAATCCAAAGTACCTAGAAAGAAAGTACTGACAACTTGTAGTGTTGAAGGGGTAGGGGAAGACTGGAATCCTATTAGAGAAATAATCAGGTTACTATTATGTCACAGAAAGAAAGTCAGAGAAAGTAGGTTCAGGTCAAGGAAGATAAATGGGAAAAGAAATGCATTGAATTTGACAATTATGAGGTCAATTTTGATTTTTGAGCTAAACAAAAATAATTATATTTGTTCAAATCAAAAAAGATACCCATTCTTTGACAAATTATGACAAAATGTTGATCCCTGATTGTAAAAGAATATTACTGCATTTTTAAAAAAAGGATAATTATGAAGAATATAGGAAGGCACAGATAGGTGTATGAAGTGAACAAATGTGGCAAGGATAGTCAGTGAAAGAAAATTCATAAAATATGACAAAGAAATATATAATATATAATATATGATATATGATATATATTATATATAAATATTACACACATATATATATATATATATATATATATATATATATATATATATATATATATAGTCATCCTCTCTTTGGAGTCAATATTAAATCCTTGAAGTCATAATGTTCCATGTTCTTCCATTTCACTCACCCAATTAGAGAAATTTTAAAACTTAAAGATGACCATTTTTTCCTTTTTTTTCCTTTAATTTTTAAAAATTGATTCAAGGGAATGGGGTCAAGTGACTTGCCCATGGTCACACAGCTAGGCAATCATTAAGTGTCTGAGGCCAGGACTCCAGGGCCAGTTATCTGCCCCTGATGACAATTTTTTTCAACATTGCTATGTAACTCTAATCTTATTGATAAAGTTACCCTACAATATAGCAGATTGCAATCTATTCATTGCTACTCAACTTCAGCAGCCCTTGCCCTTGTGCTATCATAAATCCTCCATTGTGGGTAATAATAGGGGGATGGGAAGGGGAATAAGAATTTATATAGGACCTACAATGTGATAGACACTGATATAAATATTATCTCATGTTATACTGATAACAAATCTAGGAGGTGTTAAACTGACATCCCCCTCTCTTTTTTTTGTTTACCCTTAAGAAAATAAGACAAACGATTTTCCCCAAAGTCACACAGCAAGTAAATGTCAAAGGTTGGCTTTGAGCTTAGTTCTTCCTGACTCCTGGTCTAGCACTTTATCCATCATGGTATCTCTTGACATTGAAGGGGCACAAATTAAGCATATAAGCATTCTGTGGTTTGATTTTGACTTTCTCTTGGTATTATTAGTCATACATGTGCATCGTTTTTAGTCATAAATCTTTATGCTTATGATTTATTTATTTTTGCTGAGGTTTTACTTGGTACAATGTCTATTCACTGCTACCAGTGCAAATGGGTGATACTGTAATTTTTCAGATGCTATGATATGTGACTCAAAGTGATATGGCATCATTAGAAGATCATTGTTTTTAAAAAGATGAGTCTTTGCTTCAAGGAGAAGTTTGGGGTCATTAAAAACTATGCACAGTTCCCAAAGGCTATTTAGCTTATTTTCTTACTTCCTTTAAATAGGTACCAATACCTGTCATTTTAAAATGTTCTCATTTTATTTAAAGTTCCCTATCAGTTTGGACATTTAAAAAGGAACAGAATAAACACCCAAAAGTAAAATCAGTGCAAAAATACATTTCAGCATAAATGTTTGATGAACACACATCCTGTATAATACTCCTTTAGCAATGCAGTTTTTTCTTTTACTTATGTGGTCTGTTTAGAAAAAAATAGGTAATATACTTTGCTGAAAGATACTTTAATGCAAACTGTGCTTGGGTTCCTAGAAATATCTTTTTTTAAAAACAGATTTTTATCTTATAATTACTTCTGGCATATCCATAATTTTAAAAAATACTTGCAAATTGTTCTTGTTATTATTGTAGTTTCTCCTTTTCTCATGTTGTCATGGAATAATAATATAGAGGTTAACTTTAAAGGTGAGCAAGTTGATTACTCTGCCCTTATTCAAGACTACACCTAAACTCCTCAAAAATAATGAAAATACTTTGTTTTGAATATGGCCAATTAAAATGATTCTGTGTTAACTTGGCAAATCATTCTGATGTTTTACATCCCTAAATGTCATAATTCTTGCTAAAGTCAGCTTTAACATGTTTCTTAGAATCATTGCTTGGATTAGAACAAACATGCTTGGAGAAAGGATCTAGGGAGGTCATCTCATTTAATCTTATAAATTAAGACAGGTGGTAGACTGCAAATATAGTATTTCCTTTATCTTATTATATCAGAAATTAGCTATTACTGTCTTGCTTAGCTAAGGTCTTTCCCAGGTTTGAAATTGTTTGAGGCAACACCCATTCAGTAATTAAAAGCTAGGTAAAAATTGAGGGGAAATATGTTCTAGTTTGACTTCCCAAAATAATCAGTCTGGGAAGGAAATATCATCAAGACTTTCTGGTCAGAATAGAAGCAAATGCTGTTGACTTAAGGAATTAGCAATGCTACTAGAGAAGATGAATTGAGAAGCTCAACAACAAATTAAGAATATTAATCATATTCTCTTCAAAGCCTGGCTCCTCTTCTAGCCTTAGATAAGTAAGGGACTATGCTTATTCCTTTATTTATCAGGGGACATTAGGACAATCAACCAGCATATAAGTACACTCATGTCACTATTATAACTGTGAAATCCTATTGGGTATCATAAAACATAGATATAGAATCCAGTAATAATTAATAATGTTAGAAATGTGATCATTGTGACATAATTATTCCTTGAAATTTAATAAATAGATAGACTAATAAATTTACAGGCTAGACCTGCTCAGTTCCATTGTGGTGATCAGTTTGATATGGAACATAGCAAAGTGGCAATCTTTCCTGCTCCAGAGGCAAAAGAAGAAATCAGAAATACCAATATTTCTACCAATAGTGAACTATTGGAAATAATTCAGGGAAGATAGTACACTATGGAAGGCAAATATCAATAAACATGAAAAGATCAGAAAATATGAATACCTTTGATTATGTTCCAGGACCATATAATCATAATACTAGAAATAGATCTTAACCTATTACAATCAAGAGGTACTTTTTTTTTTTTCAATGTGATCATAGTGAAAATTTCATTTTAAGTTGAATGATATGAAAGCATAAGAAGTTTTAAATCTTAATAGGAAATAGCTTCAGAACCTGCAAGGCATTAAAATTTTGCATGATACAAACTTTAATAGGAGGATCTAATGATGGAAAATATAATGAAAATAAATTGTTGTCTTGAATGATGTTAACCAGATGTAAACATTTATAATAAAATTCCAAAAAGCCCCTTCTCAGTTCAATATGATTTGAACTAATAGTTCTATTTTTCAAACCCTTTTAGAGTTACTAAAAACAATCTAATAACTGATATAATCATTATGATAGAATTTATTCTTCAGCTATATTTAACAGTTAAAAAAATTTCAGAAGCTATATACAAAATGCTAAGCTGTGAAAATTGAATTGCAAGGACTACTGCAAGAAAAGTAAGACTATCTGCAAACATTCCCAAATATGGGTATCATCATATACTACCAAGATTGGAATAGAGAAAAATATAGAATGACATTGGAAGATTATAACAATATCTAGCCTGAATGAATATTAGAGAATCTGGAAAACATATAACTATTAAAGAAAACATGAGTAAATGAAAAATGGCATTGAGAAAACAAAGAATAAATCAGAAATTATTTCTATCCTTAATAAGCAATTGAAAGTGAAAAAATTAAAAAAGTTATGATGATAAGAGGAGACAAAGTAGTATAAATAGTAAAATAAACAATTAAATATCAATTCAAATATTTAATATAGAGGTTCAAGAAGCAAATAAATTAGAATAAAAAATGAAACATGGGATGTGTGACATTCCCAGTAATATAAATGATAGAAAGTTGTTCAAAAGAACCAAAATGTAACTTGGATCAATTAAGAGAAAGTTTATTGCTCTTAATGTAATAAATAACCCCAACTAGAATAAGTTAGATGCATTACCCATAAGATCTGAGGTGTAGGAAGGATGCCCATTATCACCACTATTTTTCGATATTGGAGTAGAAATGTTAGATTTAGCAATAAGAAAAAGAAATTGAAGGATTTAAAATAAACAATGAGAAAGAAAAGCTATCACTTTGAGACAAGTTTCAAATTAGGATTTTGTTATTAGCAGTTCCTATACAAGATATTATTGATTAGTGAAATATTTTATGAGATCAACTTTTCTACATAAAGTACACAGAAACAATAAATTGAAAAATTGAGAAGAATATATAAACTGAAACCCCCACTACCACAAACACAAAACAAAAATTATAGGCCACAAATTATGATGCCACACAGTTTTATAGGCTTCAGTCAGAAATAATTTTCCACGTGAATTAGACAGCATAAACTCATGGTTTCAGAAATCCAAATCTATGACATAAATAGAATTTGCTTTTAAAAAAGCCATTGCTGTTTTTCCACATTCATTAATAGCATCTCAATTTTCAACAGCTATCATACAAAACAACTGTTGATCTTTGTGTATATTATAGTATACTAAAAGAACCCTTGAAAATCACCTAAAACTAATTGAAACAATTAGCATAATTAGTAAAGTTACAGGATATAAAAGAAACCCACATAAATCATCAGCATTTCTATATGTTAACAAGAAATTACAACAGCAAGAAATAGAAAGAGAAATTCCATTCAAAGTAACTGTAGGCAACATAAAATGCTTGGTAATTTAATTGCTAAAAGAAATGCAGGAATGATACAAAAAACAATTGCAAAAATACAAATAAAATCATATCTAAACAACTAGAAAAATGTAAATTTCTTATATGATAAAAATTCTACCTAAACTAAATTATTTATGCATTGCCATGACAAACATTTTAAAGAACTAGAATAAATAGTAATAAAATCAAAGGAAGGAACAAAAGTCAAGAATATCAAGGGAATCAATGAAAAAAAATCTAAAGGAAGGTAGCCTAGCCACACCAGATCTAAAACTATATTGAAAAGTGTCTGTCTCATCAAAAATGTCTGGTACTGATAAGAACAGAGTGATGGATCACTGTATTAGATCAGGTGCTAAAAAACCCAGTTGAAAATGACTATAGAAATCTAAGGTTTGATAAACCCAAAACTCCAGCTTCTGGTATAAGAATTCTCTATTTGATAAAAACCACTGGGAAACCTGGAAAATAGTACTTCAGAAACTAAGCATAGATCCACATCTTCTACTATATACCAAGATAAGGTTGTAATAAGTACTATATTTAGACATAAAGGGTGGTAATATAGACCAATTTGTAGAACAGGGAATATTTCTCTATCAGATCTCAGGAGAGGGTAGGATTTTATGACCAAAGAAAAGATAATAGAGAACATTGTAAATGCAAATGCAAAATGGATAATTTTGATTACATCAAATTTAAAAAAAAGTTTTTGCACAAATAATTCCAAGGTATCCAGGGTTAACAGAATGAGAAAACTAGGAAGCAATTTTCACACCTTTGTTTCTGAAAATGGACTAATTTCTAAAATATATAGAGAACTGAATCAAATCTATAAGAGTACAAGTCATTCCCTAATTGATTATTGATCAAAGAATACGAAAAAGCAGTTTTTAGATGAAGAAATTATCTATAATTATGTGAAAATTTGCTTCAAATCATTATAGATCTGAGTAGTTCAAATTAAAACAATTCTAAGGTACCACTTATATCACGTTGGCTTAAATAACAAAAAAGGAAAATGATCACTGTGAGAGAGCATGTAGGAAAAATGGAACACTGGTTGGTGGAGTTGTGAATTGTTGCAGTCATTCTGGAGAGCAATTTGGAGCTATTCTCAGGGCAACTATGCATATGCTTTGGTTCAGCGATAGCACTGCCAGAAGAATCCCAAAATGATCATAAAAAGGGAAATATATGCAAAAATATTTATAGCAGTTCTTTTTGTAGAAAGAATTGGAAAATGAGGGGATGTCCATCAATTGGGAAATGACTGAGCAAGCTATGATATATGAATGTGATGGTGTACAATTTTTATATAAGTAATCATGAGCATCCAGGCTTCAGTAAAACCTGTGAAAGACATGCATGAATTGATGTTGAGAGAAATGAACAGAACAAGGAGAACTTTATGGACAGAATGATGATGTGACCAAAAGATATTACTAAAAGACTTGTGAAAGAAAATGACATTCACAACCAGACAAAAATCTATGAAGTCTGAAAGTAAACTAAAACATATTATTTTCATTTTTAAAAGTTGTTTTATATATTTTTTCTTTTTCCCCTATTTTTCCTCTTGTTTCTGATTCTTTCACATGTCATATGTTAAAATTGGTAGAAAAATTATTTCAGATATCAGGAAAAATTTAACTTAAGCCTTTAGGCATAGGTTAGAATGTGAATATATGTATAATCTTTATAAGAATGCATGTTCTCATGGGGAGGAAGAAAGTAGGTAGGAAGGCAGAAAAAAATTGGAACACAACAGCTTATAAAAAGATGAATGATAAAAATGACCTTTGCTTGCAATTGAGAAAAATAAAAATAATAATAATAATAAAAAAATCAATTATATCATCAAGAGATTATATGATAAAACAAATGATGGACTTTGCATGTGACGTGTGAGGGATAGTTAGAATTTGCTTTAAATATTTAAGGGCCTTAAACCTTAAATTTTGAAATGTACTTTACATATATCATATTAATGGAGTTTTCCATCATGCTAATGAGATTGGTATTTTTGCTGTCCCATTTTATAACTGAAGAAAATTATATTGATAGAGGCAAGATGACTTACTTGCAGCTCCCCTCAACAGTTCAGAGAGCTAGGACAACTGTGTTAGACTGCCTTTGGACAATGTTATCCCCTCCAGAGGAAGAAGAACAAAACAAAATAAAACAAAGCATGCACAAGATGATTCACTAGAGTCACACCGGCTTCTAAGTTTCTGAGACAGCATTTAAGGTCAGTTATTTCTATCTTCAAGGTCCTGACTCTATTTGTTACATTTTCTAAAGACCTGAAGTCACTCTCTGTAGACACAATGGGAAGAGAAAGTGAGAAAGGCCCCTAGAAAATGGAATTGATCCCTTGTGGCAATGCTTTGGGAGGACATGTACAAGTTGCCCAGGCTGGGCAGGCATATGCTGTTTGCAATCTGCTTTAATGGAGGGGAAATCTTGAATCAATGAAATCATAGATTCATTTCGGGGAAACTAAAAGCTAATAGATGAAAAGACTCATTGAAAGAGCTGGGATATGACAAGTACCTACATTGAGATGCCTGGATTAAGGACTTTCAGAAGTAGTTGAATATTCTTGATATTCTATTTAATTTATGCACTACAGAAATTATTCTAACAGTACCTTGTCTGTTGATAGAAAAAGTTTAGGATTAATGGTTTGCTTCTCATAAATATGAGCATGTGTAAGTCTCATACATCCCTTCATTGACAGGACAAGAGTTCAGACTCCTTCTCTCATGGACTATGCAATCCCATTGGAAGTTGTTACATATGCACAAAATATGTAAACTATAGGTTAAAAATTCAGATCAGATGATAGAAAAATTATTTCAGATATCAGAAAAATTTAACTTAAACCTTTAGGCATAGGTTAGAATGTCAATAAGAAAACATGTTGGAAAGGTCCAGATAGGATCCATGGTAAAAAATTAACCAAGATTAGGGCATACTTATGGAATAGACTGGAATGTATTTGGAAAGCAATGAAAAATATGTAGAAATTATTCAAAATAAAACTACAAAGGATGAATGGAATAATATGATGGTAAACTTTGATTGCCACATAAAGGAACCTAGTCATTTTTTTTTAAGCAATAAAAATCATGCATTTTTTTGTTTCATTGGTTTCAATCAATATGATTCAAAGACGATCTCACACCAAGTTTTGTAGATTGAAAGAGAACAAATTAAATAAAGGCAAAGACCTACTTGCTGGTAGTTTCAATAGTCAAGACAAATGATAATAATATTTTAAATCAGAATTATTTCAGAAGGAACTGCAAGAAAAGAATGGATCTGAAATATATTCACTAAGTGGGTAGAATTAAACAAAATTGGTGATTGGTTAGAAGAATATCACGAGAGAGAAGTTAGACAACTGATATTTTAAACCTGGATGATTGGGGAAATGTCAAAAAAATGAGCTAGGGAAAGTATGAAGAAAACAGGAATTAAATTTGGATGGAGCCAAGAAGGCAGAATAAAGGCAGAGACTCACCTGAGCTCTCCCCAAATGACTCCAAATTCTAGAGTGGCAGAACCCAGAAAAGGACTAAATAAAATAATTTCCAGCCCAAGACAACTTGGAAGATCAGTAGGATGGATCTGCTGCACCAGGGTTAGAGGAGCATAAGGCAACACCCCCCCCCTCCACATGGGGTGCCTGGGTCTGTGGCAGTGATGGTGGTTCCCAGACCTTTCAGCCTACATTGTCAAGGACAACTTGGAAAACCAGCAGGAAAATTCTTTTTCATAGGAGCAAGAGTGGAACACAGTCCAGCACAGGTCTCAGCAACATAGACCTGACTCCAGCAAACCAAGAGGAGACCTTTGGAGGCACTAAATCAGCAGATGCAACTGTTTCTGGAGCTATCAACCCATGGAATATAAGGGGATCAGAAGAAGTCTCTTGCATTGCCCATACTCAGATCTGAGTCACAGTCTGGAACCCCAGTCCCAGGAAGAGGAGCTTAAGCACAACATAGCCTATGGCAACTTCCAGAAAGGAATACTTACAGTCACCTATAGACCAGAGCACAGGGAAGGAGAATAATACAAACCTCTCCTTTAATCAAAAGACCTTGGAAGAATCAAAGACTTGCAGATACCTGGAAGCATCTTTGAAACAGTTTTAAAAATTCTCAAAGGCTTAGAGCTATATGTGTCCCACCCTGGAAGCAGACCTTATCTTAATAAAGACTTAAAATGTGTAAATAACAGAAGAAAAAATATCTTGACCATAGACAGGTACTATGGTAATGAGGAAGATCAAAATGCACACTCAAAACATGCCAGAGTCAAAACTTCTGCATCCAAAACCTCCAAGAAAATTATGCATTGGTCACAGGTCATGGAAGAGTTCAAAAAGGATTTTGAAAATCAAGTAAGGGAGGTAGAAGAAAAATTGGGAAGAGAAATGAGAGTGAAGTGAGAAAAATCCTTAAAACTGAGTCAGTGTGTGGTGAAGGAGATAGAAAAAATTACTGAAGAAAATAGCATCTTAAAAGCCAGATTAGGTCAAATGGGAAAAGAGGTCCAAAAAAGAGGAGAGGAATGCCTTAAAAAGCAGAAATGACCAAATGGAAAAGGAGAAAACAAAAACTCACTGAAGAAAATAATTTCTTAAATATAAAATGGAGCAAAGGGAAACTAATGACTTGGTGAAAAACAAGGAATCAATAAAAAAGAAGAAAAATTAGGAAAAAAATTGAAAAATCATTAGAAAGACAATTGATATAGAAAAACAGATCCAGAAAAGATAACTTAAAAATTATTGAACTTTCTGAAATCTGATCCAAAAAAAAGAGCCTAGATGTCATCTCTCAAGAAATTATCAAGGAAAACTCCTGATATTCTAGAAACAGAGGTTAAAATAGAAATTGAGAGAATCTATGATCACCTCCTCTGGCCTTGCAGTCAGGAGGATCTGAGTTCCAATCCATGCTTAAAACACTTCATAATTATCTAGTTGTCTGACCTTGGACAAGTCACTTAATTCCATTGCATCACAAAAAAAGAAGAATTGACTTATCCAGTAAAATTGAGCATAATATTTCAGGGAAGAAAATGGTTATTCAATAAAATAGGGGACTTTCAAACTTCCCTAATGAAATGACCAGAGCTGAACAGAAAATTTAATCTTCAAATATGAGACTCAAGTGAAGCATAAAAAGATAAAAAGGAAAGGCAAATCCTAAGGGACTTAATGATATTGAATTGCTTATATTCCTGCATGGGAAGATGATGCTGATAAAGCATATGAACTTTCTCATTTATTAAGACCCATTTATTAAGAAGGAGCCCATATAAATAAGGAACAGTAGGGAGTTGAATTTGAAGGGATAATATATTAAAAAGATGGAATTAATGGGTGAGAGAGAAATGTACTAGGAGAAAGGAAATAGAATAGGGTAAGTTATTTCACATAAAACCATTATTTCACATAAAAAAGGCAAGAAAAAACTTTTTTCAATAGAGTGGAAGAGAAGAGGTGAGTTGGAGGGAGTCTTACTATCATCAGAACTGACTCAGAGAGGGAATAACATAGACAATTGGGTATAGAAGTCTATCTCACCCATGAAGGAATTAGGAGGCAAAAAGGGGGATGTGATAGAAGAGATGGAAGATCATAGGAGGGAGTAGTCAGATACAAAACACTTTTGGGGAGGGACAGAGTGAAAGTAGAGAGAGATAAATGGGAATAGGGGAATAGAATGGAATGAAATACAGTTAGCGATAATAGCTGTGGGAATAATATTGAAACAAGTTTCTTTGATAAAGACCTCATTTCTCAAACCTAGAGAACTGAATCAAATTTATTACAAAAAAACAAGAGCCATTTCCCAATTGATAGATGATCCAAAGGGATGAAAATTTTTCAGATGTTTATCAATACTATTTATTTAATTAATTTAAAATGTCCTGACTCTCTATTAATAAGAGAAATGTGGGATGGAACAATTCTGAGCTACCACCTTATACCAATTGGATTCTCTAAAAAGAAAAGAAAGAGAAAATAACAAAAGTTGAAGGGTATGAGGGGAAAATGAAAGGAGTTGTGAAGTGATTCTATAATTCTGAAGAGGAATTTGAAATTATGACCAAATGACAATAAAACATGCATACAACCTGACTTAATCATGCCTCTATTAGGTCTGTATTTCAGAAAAGATGAAAAATAAGAAGTAAAAGGACCTATATGGATAAGGATATGTTTATCAGCTCTTTTCTGGTGGCAAGGAACTGGAGATTAGGAGGGATGTCCATTGGTTGAGAATTGACTGAATAAATTATGATATGTGATTATATGAAATACTATTTTGTTATGATAAATGATGAATAAGATGCTCTTAGTAGAAAACTTCTATTTGCAGATAAAATTGGAAATGTACTATACACAAAGTAATGAAATGTTGTGGATGATCAATTGCGAATTACTTGCCTTTTCTGATCAATGCTGTGATTAAGAGAACTCTGAAGGATTTAAAATATAGGATACTATCCATCCTTATGTCAGAGCTGATGGTGTATGAATTAATGCATACTTTTTATTTTAACCATATTTTTCTTGAGGTTTATCTCTTCTTGGGGATGGTAGTTTTTTTTACAACAAGATTATTGTGGTAATAGTTTTTCAATTATATAAAAATAACTTGCTTTCTCAATGAGGGGGGATAGGTTTGGAGGAAGAGGTAAAATTCAGAACTCAAGGTTTTAATGCTGAACGTTGAAACTTATTACATATTTAACTGGAGAAAATAAAATAAAATAAAAAAAACAGGAATTGAGAGGAAATAAAATCTAGGAATGAAACTAGATTTTTTCAGTTCATATTATATTGAAGAATATTGAGTGGTCAGCTTGATTTTGAAATAGCATTAGCCAGAATGATAAAGCTTGATTCATAATTTTCAGATGTAAGAAATTTTTCATCAGTCAAACGTAATTTGGTGATTTTTGGTTATCTTTCTAAATTATATCCAAAAATTCAGTTTTGGTAAATTTTGTAAAGTTTTAAATGATTGTTTTGACCTCATTAGCAAATACATCTTAGTTTTAATATGCCAATGAACTATCAATCACTGAAGAACAACTTGACATTTGGTATAAGTGGTTTCAATTTCATTAAAAACAAGAGTAAAGGATAAATACAGTACTGAAATGGTAAATAAAAAAATTAATTTGGCAATTACATTTAAATCTATTATCATTTTGGCCTCTTTTATTACAATTCCATACATTTTAGAGGTTAGCTTAGTTTTAGAACTATGATTTTCATTTATTCAGTTCACCAAATATTATTGTTTACCCAGCATATATTCTACATATGTATGTATTTTTCTTCTCATTGGGGTGTAGTAACTTTGAATGATTCTAAAGTTATCCTTCCTTTAAAATATTTTGGACCATGTGGAACTTTTCCCATTTCTTATGATTTATTTTGGTTATAAACCTGGTATTGGCATTGTTGGATCAGTTCTATTGCTCTTTGGGCATAGTTCTATATTGCTCTCCAGAATGACTAGATCAGTTTACAACTCCTCCAGAAATTCATTAATGTCCCAATCCTCCTACTACCTCTCCAACATTGATGATCTTCTGTTTTTATCATCTTAGCCAGTCTGACAGGGGTGAGAAGGAACCTCATAGTTGTTTTAATTTGCATTTCTCTAATCAGTAATTGTATGCAGCATTTTTTCATTTGACTATATATAGCTTTAATTTATTTACTTGAAAACTGTCTGTTTATATCCTTCGACCATTTATCAATTGGGGAATGATTTCTAACCTTAAAAATTTAATGCAATTCTGTATACATTTTAGAAATTAGACCTAGCTATGAAAATTGTTTTCTAGCTTTCTATTTTCCTTCTAATCTTGGCAACATTGGCCTTAATAGTATAAAAACTTTTTAATTAATATCATCAAAATCATCGATTTTGCAATTTATAATGCACTCTATTTCTTACTTGGTCATAAATTACTCAGTATCTATTATTCTTCGGTTGAAATGAAGGTTGGCAAACTTGATCTCAGACAAAACAAAGGCAAACAAAAACGATCTAATTGAAAGTGATAATTGGGAAAACTCTATTTTGCTCAAAGGCATTATAGACAATGAAGTAATACTAAACAAATTTCTCTAAATACTAAACAAGGTCTCACTCATATATACATACATATATATATATATATATATACATACATATATATATATATATATGACTGATTCAAATTTATAAAAATAAGATCCATTTCCCTATTGATAATTGGTCAAATGAAGAGATAGTTTTCAGAATTATAAATCTGAGCCATCTACTATCATAGAAAAATGTTTTAAAATCACTATTATTGCAGAAATGTAAATTAAGACAATATTAAGATAACTTGTCATATGTAACAAAAAGGACAAATACTACATGGGATGAGGGAAAATAGGTACATGAATGGATTATTGGTGGAATAGTAAAGTGATCCAATCATTTTAGAGAACAATCTAGAGCTGTGCTTAAAGAGATATAAAACTGCATGTAATGTTTGATCCAGAAATAGCACTACTAGGTCTGTATATCAGTTAGATCAAACTAAAGGAAATGTATGCACATGTCTATGTGTGTGTGTGTGTGTGTGTGTGTGTGTGTGTGTGTGTGTGTACAAACACAGACACTGAGAGATCTGGAGTAGATCCAATGGGCAAAGAATTAGAAATTGAGGGGATGTTCATCATTTGGGGAAATGGCCAAAAAGTGATAAATGTTTGTGATAGAGTTCTATTGTACTATGAGAAATGACAAAGACGGTGGTTTCAGAAAAAACACAATAATAACATAAAACTTAAAAGAACTGATGCAAAATGAAGTGAGAAGACTTGAGATATTGTGTACAATTACAGGAATTTTGTTGATCATGATTAACTGTGAAAGATTTGGCATCTCTGATCAATACAATGATCCAAAAAAAATTACAAAGAATACATAATGAAAGAATGTTATATGCTTCCAGAAAGAGAACTGATGAACTCCAAGGGAAAACTGAAGAACAATTTTCTTGCCTTCTTATTTTTGGAAATATGGCTAATATGGAAATGTTTTGCATGGTTTCACATGCACGACTGATATATTTTTCACTTTCTCAGTGTGGAAGGATGGGCAAGAGAGAGAGAGAGAGAGAGAATCTGGAATTCAATTTAAAAAGAAGAAAATATTAAACATAAATAGATATAATTTTTAAAATATATCCATTAACAATTCATTAAAATAATGATAATAGTTATATATTAACATGACATTTTAATAAAATTATTAATTTCCTTAAAATAATTAGTAGTGAGCTGTTATTGTTTTACATATTTTTGCAAATTTTTAATGACTGAATATGTAGAAGACAACTAGGTTAACATATTTTCTTCATTGAAATCTGTTGCAATATGTTGTTTTGATTGAAAGATATGAAGAAAATCTGGCTTCACAGAAATTTGTAGTTTAAAAGGGAGACTTATTTTAGCAGGCTAATAACTTCTTAGTATCATTATAAAAATAGTCTTGGCCTATTGACCTCGTGAAATGTTCTTAGGATCATGTAGGGGTCCTGGAACCACACTTTCTTAATATTTTGTTTAAATTTTTAAAGATAATTAAAGTTAGTAACTGTAGTTGGAATGGGAAAAATTGCCTAAATGTGATGAATTTTTATCAATTGTTTTTTTTAAAGTTCTCAAAGGTTAAATATATCATGAGTACTTTTTTCCAACCAGTTAGTATTGTTTAAATTAATTATTTTTCCAACTACATGCAAAGATGGTTTTCAACTATTATTTTTGTAAGGTTATGAGTTTCATATGTTTCTCCCTCTTTCCCTTCCTCATCTCTCTGACAGAGAGAAATCTAATATAGGATATATATATATATATATATATATATGTATGTATGTATAATTATTTTAAACATATTCCCATTTTAATCATATTGTAAAAGAAGAATCAGAAGCAAAAGGGAAAACCATGGGAATGAAAACAAAACAAATTTTAAAAATTGAAAATAGAAATATTTGGTCTACATTCAGATAACATTGTTCTTTCTCTGGTTATCATAATGCTGAAATTGTCCTGATGAGTTTGATCATCACATAATGTTTCTGTTAATGTGCATAATGCTCTTCTGCTTCTGCTCTTTTCACTCAGCATCAGTTCATGCAAATCTTTCCAGGCTTTTCTGAAGGTCATAAACTCAATTGATGGTCATCTCCTCAATTTCCAATTCAATGCCACTATGAAAAGAGCTACCATAAATATTTTTGTTCATGTGGGTTTTTTTTTTTACTTTCTTGTGAGCTCTTTGGGATATTGAACTAGTAGTGGTATTATTGGATCAAAGAGTATGAAGTTTTGGAGCCTTTTAGGTCTAGTTCTAAATTACTCTCCAGAATGGTTGGATGAATTCACAACTCCACCGACTGTGCATCATTAATGTCCCAGTTTTCTCACATCCTCTCCAACATTCATCATTTACCTTTTCTGTCATCTTAGCCAATCTGATAAGTGTGAAGTGGTACTTCATTGTTGTTTTAATTTGCATTTCTTAATTCAACAATGATTTATATAAATTTTTCATATAATTATAGTTAGCTTGAATTTCTTCCTCTGATATATGACTGTTCATATTCTTTGCTCATTTGTCAATTAAAAAATTATTTGTATTATAAATATGACCAGTTTTCTATATATTTTAGAAATGAATCCTTTATCAGAAACACCATTTGTAAAAATGTTTCCCAACTTACAGCATTCCTTTGAATCTTGGTTGCATTGGTTTTATCTGTGTAAAAACTTTTTAATTAAATGTAATCAAATTTCTACATTTTGCCTTTTATAATGTTCTATAATTTTTAAGTCATAAACTTCTCTCCTTTCCATAGATCTGACAGATAAACTATTTCTTGTTCTCCTAAGTGGTTTATAGTATCACTATTTATATCTAAATTCTGCAACCATTTAAAACATATTGTGGTATAGGGTAGGAGATGTTGGTCTCTGCCTAGTTTCTGCCATACTACGTTCCAGTTTTCCCAGTTGGTTTTGTTAAAGAATACCATGGGTATCTGATTTGGAGCCCTCACAGTTGACCTGCTTTGTCATTGGCCTGTTGAGCCCAGACTTCAGGGACCTCTGCTGCCTATCTCTCCTGTGGCTGAGAACCCAGACTAATCCCCCCACCACCCTGCCACCCATGCTCTGGGTTTCAGTTCCCCATCCTGGGCACACTGCTTAGCACCTGAGATGAACTTTGCTGGAAAATGTTTCACTCAGTTGTTTTGTGAGTTCTGTTGCTCCAGAATCCACTTAGAGGCTTGATTGTTTTTTTTTTTCTTTCCCTGGGGGAAACCTAGAAGAGCTTAAGGAAATCCCTGGTTTCTCTCCACCATCTTTAAATGGGTTTATTTTTTCATCATAGTTGTTGATCTGAATTCAGAGGTAATATATGATTTACATATCAATATATTTTGTCCTTTCATTTGTTTTGGGTTTTTTTTTAGGTTTTTTGACAAAGGGGGTTAAATGGCTTGCCCAAGGCCACACAGCTAGGTAATTATTAAGTGTCTGAGACCAGATTTGAACCCAACTACTCCTGACTTCAGGGCTAGTGCTTTATGCTACCTAGCCGCCCCCTTTCATTTGGTTTTGAATGATTCTGTCATAACTGTTTTATTAACTCCAAAATTTCATTCATTAATAATAATTGTTTCATCAGAATTTATGAACAGAAACTCACAAAAGCATCAAAATAAACAAAAATCCAGAAGTAAGGATTTTGTTTTATGTATCTTTGTATTCTTGTTAAGAGGAAGAAGTAAGTCTTTTTTTTTTAGGTTTTTGTGAGGCAAATGGGGTTAAGTGGCTTGCCCAGCTAGGTAACTATTAAGTGTCTGAGGTCACATTGGAACTCAGGTACTCGTGAATCCAGGGCCAGTGCTCTATCCACTGCACCACTTAGCTGCCCATAAACCTCAATTTTACGACAAAAGTGAGGATTTTTTTTATCTTGTATAGAGGCAAAAAGCACGATCAAAAGAGGAATAGAAACACTGCTCTGTGGTGTGTCTATGTAACTGATGAGAAAGAAAAACCAGAGATGTTTCATTTAACTTCTTATTTTTCCTGCAAAGACAATGATCTTTAGATTATAATGGACAGAATAAGGCCAATAGTGAGTAGATAGCTTAGAAAAGGAATGAAATAGCAAGACATTATCTTTTTTGTTCTTGATAAGCTTCAGTCACAAATGTAATACCAACTTGAGAAATGGAGGAATTGACAGATGTGATTGTTGAACATTGGTCCAATAATCTCTGAAATATTTTGGAATACAAGAAAGATATCAACTCAATGCAGAAGGAAAATGTCTACATTTTCAAATGGGGGTAAATGGAACATGCAAACTATGAGTTTGACATTAATACCCGGAAAAAGTCTAGCAAAAATTATTTAATATATATATATATATATATATATATACATATTAAAAATCTAGAAAAATAAATGGCAATAATAAAAATGATTTATAAAATAACTTATGCCAGGCTAGTCTTATTTTCATTTATGACAAAACTATTAAAATAATAAATTCAGGAAATGCTTCTGAAATATATAGCAGAGTTAACTCTGTTTGCAGAGTATTGCATAAATCTTCTAATGAGATTCTTGCAAAAAAAGGAAGAGAGATATGGTTTAGAAGACAGATATATATGCTAAATGGTTAGACCTAAAGTCATTGCTACTGGAATGTGAACTTAGCAGATCTCTAGTGAAGTAGCCCCTGGTATCTATTTGAACCAGTCATATTAAACATTTAAATTAGTTACAAGGATAAAGGCATTTATAGAATACTAACCCAATTTACAGATATCTAAATGTCATGAAGGATAACTAGTACACTCTATAATAGTTAGGATTCCGAAAGAAATTAAGAAGGGATAGAACATTGGACCATATCTAACAAGATGCAATTTAAATGGATAAATACAGAATCTAGAAATTAGGGTAGAAACAAAGGAAAAACTTCCCAAGAACAAAGCTAATAGATTGTTGCAGTTCAGCCTTTTCTAGTTTTCTCTATTTGTTACCCCATTTAAGTTGTTTCTTGGTGAAGTTTCTGGAGTGATTTGCCATTTGCTTCTCCAGCTCATGGCTAACAAGGTTAAACTACTGGTCTGGGTCATATAGTCAGAAAGTGTCTGAAAACAGATTTAAAGTCAAGAAAATTGGTATTCCCAATTCCACGCCTGGCATTCTTTCCTCAATATCACTCAGCTTCCCTAAAGATAGCAGATCATAGTTTGAAAAGAAAATAAAACAAAATAGCAATCTAAATCTTAAGAGTTTTAATAAATTGTAAATCAACATTATGATATAAACGTTTAGCAAGGCAGAACCATCTTAGGTTACTTAGCAGTGCTGTTCAGACACATAGAATGTTGAGTACTATGTTACAATTTTTCCAAGTCCACTCAAACCAGATAAAAATGCAACTGGAAAATATACTTAATAAATTAAAATGGAATAGAAGTCAATATAGTTCTAAGTCTTCCTATGTATGGTTTGGTAGCCCCTGTTTCTATTGGGGTTTTATATCCCTGGATTACAGCAATAAAAACTAAGAGTCTGGTATACACAATAAATTAATCACTGGAGACACAAAAAGAGGTAAAGCACATTACCTAGCCTTAAGGATCTTACAATCTAATAGGAGATAGTATGCAAGGTAAATACAGGAAAAATAGAAAATCTTCTAGGAAAAGTACAGCAAAAGGTGAGATTTTAGGTGGAACTTAAAAGAAACCAGAAAACTCAGCTGTCAGGAGAAAGAAGAGTGTTCCAAAAATGGGGAATAGACAATGAAAAAACTACAGGAATTGGGAGATGTAATGTCTTGTTTATGTAACTACCAGGAGGTCAATGTGATTACATGGAAGAGTACTTTTTGAAGGATAGGGTGTAAGAAAACTCAAAAGGTAGGAGGTGGATAGATTATGAATGATATTGAATTTCGTACATTAGATTTTATATTTGATATTGGAAATAAGGATTGAATGTAGGTGCAGAATCAGAAGCTGAAATGATCCTGTACTGTGGTAAGAAGAATAATAAGGAGACTCATTTGGACCCAAGAAGTTGGCTGAATTGAAAAATGAATAATAAGCTTTAAAAAAAAGATTGAAGAAAGATTGTAAATGCAGAGTATGACTAATTTGGAAAGCATCAGATAGTGGTTGGTGAAAATGGTGTAGGTCCTTGAGTATATGCCATATAAAAACTGGTTGAAAGGAATTCAGAAGAGAAGGCATAGCAAAGACTGACACCTATTAAGGAGGTAAATGGTAGGTAATACTTGTTCTGATGTCCCCAGGTTGTAGAGCCGGGAGTCATAAAGTAGTCATAACAATATAAAAAAATCAAAATATATTCAGTCTAAATGAAAACTTCCTAATTATTATAGTTATCTCAAAGTGAAATAAGATGGTTATCAAGGCTATATTATTTCTCTCCTCCTCTCTCCAAAATGCAAATTCTTCAAGTTAACATTTTAATGACAAGTCAGGCATGTTAGAGAATTTTTTCTCAAATATAGGTTGGAGTAGGTACCCTCTGCAATTCATTTGGATATTGCTATTCTTATAAAGTATCTAATGTTAATTAAATGAGTGGGGAAGCAGTCATTAAGAGATTTGTAATTAAAAGAGATCATCTATCTATTCATTCTGAATGTTCATTAATCACAGATTTTTAGGATAAAAGATTAATGCCTTTTTGAGTTCTCTACAAGGCTGTATGAACTCTTAAGGACTTGAAATATTGTCAAGTGCTGTGGAAGGACTTTTTTATGGGAATAAAATTATGTGATGCACGGATAGAAGACAAATGCGGGAAATATCATATGAAGCCTAGCTTGTCATGAGGAAGGATGCATGCTGCTTTCCTCCATGTATTATCAGTTGTGTGGCACAACCAGTCCTTGAAGTACAAGCTTGACAGATCTCATATAGTAAGAGTTGCACTGTAAAAATACTTTACATCACTGGTTACTTTTCTGAATCAGTGGTTCACTTTCACTTTTCATCATAGTGACAGTCTGTAGCAGCAGAAAAAAATAAGGTGAACAAATTGAAAAAGGCACAGGAAAAATTGTAACAAAGGGAAAATGGATCTTTCTTATGATATGATACTACATATGTCTCTGCATGAGATGATCTCCCTTTCACAACTTCAGTTTATGTCTCAGGCAATATAATTTACTATTGATTTATGTCAAAATTATTTTAATTCAATATTATATCTTTAATTGATTAAAAGAGACAGAAAGAGTAGGATTCCCTTAACCATATAATTTGTCTTTAAGCATTTATTTTATTAGAAAATAAATTTTTAAGATTGGCCACAGAGATATTATTGAAAGGCATGGATACAGTAAAAACTATGATAAATATAAATATGTGATTGTATGAAATTATCTGAAAGGTGAACTCTATTTAAGGAATAAAAGACTTACTAGTCATACTCAATATATGGAACTTTCTAAATTATGTTTTAGGAGCAAGAGTAAATAAATAACCATAATTCAGGTATGCTGTAAAGTGATTCAAAGCCATAACTAGAAATATTTTCACTTGGATGAAAACAGTTTGTGGAAAGAAGGCAGTGGGAAGTATGACTTGGCTCTTATTGACAAGGAATATCTATCTATATGTTTAGATCCTGCAACCATCGGAATATCTTATTTATAGACAGATTTCTTAGCCTTTCATTTAAAATATTAATATCTTTTAAATATAAATCTGAATATGATTTAATTCACAGTTGTTTAAAATGGTACTAATGAATTATAACACCAAGTAGATATCAGTATGAAAAATAAATTAAAAACAGTACATTTTTACATCTGTCAAATGCTTTTATCTATCACTTGTACTGTTTCATTGAATTATGATAATTCAAGAAATTATATCTTATTTATTTTACTTTTCTTCCTCCATCATTCAGCAAAATACTTTTGAATTATCATATATAACAAACACCAAAATTAATTTTAAAATTATCCATGCTACATTTGCATTATAAGTTATAGGGATATGAATTTTTCATTTTTTCAAATTTTTTAATTTTAAGTTTGATATAAATTAGAGTTTTCCAAAAGTGAAAGGAAGTACCATAAGACTCCCTGTCATTAGAGGCCCTCAGGCAGAAATTGAAGGATCATTTATTAGAAGGTTGCTAGTGGGAATACTTTGTCCAATCAGAGCATGGACAAGATGACCCCTGAAGTCATTCTAGCTTACAGAGACTATAAATTTGTGATGGTATCAAAATAAAGGATGGATGCTGCTGGTTGAATAAAATAATATAATTCAATAAACATGTATTAATCACTTCAAATTTGCAGTAGACATTGTAGATACAAAGACAAATATGAATCATTCCCCCTTCTCAAAGACTTAACAAAAAATAAGCAATATTGCTATTTTTGATATTATAATTTCTTTACCTAAGGAAGCAAGATTATATGTGAACAGAAATTTAAGACTGATAGTGGATTTTTTGTTTATTTCTTTACTAATTTTTTTAATATGGTTGTTATTACTTGGCCTATGATCTTATCAAGAGGATTGCCCAGTGAAGTACTCTTTTATCAATGTAAGCCTTATACCAAATCTGATCATTCAGATTGGTCAGAAAAATAACTTGAATTCTGACCTTTCAAATTCCAAGGCTATTATATTCTATGATATTTCCCCTTGCTTATATTTTATACTCTGATAAAGTTTTTATTTTAGGTTTTTTTTTTTTTGCACAGCAAATGGGGTTAAGTGGCTTGCTCAAGGCCACACAGCTAGGTAATTATTAAGTGTCTGAGAACGGATTTGAACCCAGGTACTCCTGACTCCAAGGCTGGTGCTTTATCCACTACGCCACCTAGCCGCCCCTCTGATAAAGTTTTAACTTTCTACTGTAATATTTTACTTTTTCATTTTCTTTGGGGAAAACAAAGATTTCTTATTCACTCAACAAATGTTTATCAAACACTTAATATATACAGGATAGAGCATCTAAGCCTTAATACCTCATAAACATCAAACACAGAACATTTTCACATTAGAAATAATTATCTTTGTGCCAGATTCTGGGGAAGATACCAAATTTAGATACTATACAATCATTACTTTTTGAAGCTTATTGTTCAGGGATAGGAGAATAAAAACATCTGTAACTATTTAATATAATTTTACTAGTTTAAAACTGCACTAAGTTTTCTGGGACAATAAAAGAGGTAAACAAATTCTAATGTAAGGCCTGATTTGGAGGGTCATTAGTAAATGTGGGAGCATTAGAAAGAAAGAAGTAGAAAATGAGATATGATTTTAAAATGTCTATAGGAATTCAACAGGTAAAGAGAAGAAATTAATTAGCCAGAATTTGCAGATGCTGAATTTGAGGTTCCCCTGAGACATCTAGAAAAGAGGTTAGGACTAAAAATTTAGATTTAGAAATTGTGTGATTAGAAATGATATTTCAAACCACAGATTTAAATGAAAATGCCAAGAGAGAAAGCATAAAGCATGGAGAATATGCTAAGTTTACAATATTTGATGATATTCACCTTTAGAATTTGAGAGGAGGATAATGACCCAATAAATGTGGCAAGGTAACCGGTAAAAATGAGAAGATAGTAAATCCGGTGCCAAAGTATCCAGCAGTATTACAGAAGGTAATAATGGAGAGTCAAATGCTATTGAAAAGTCACAATTTTAAGGAATAAGATAATTTGATGTTGGTTAGAAAATCATTGACCATTAAGTGAATAGCTATGACAGACTATTGATATGTTTGAATGTAAAGAACTGAGGAAAAAGTGAATAGTAATGAAGTAGGAACAATATACCAAAGTACCAATGTAAGCAACAAAGTAAGTAAAAACAAACAAATGTAACAAGTGGTAAACAAATGTAAACAAAATTTTCCAGCAGTTTTGCATAGGAAATGGAGACAATGAAAAGGTAGTTGGATGGGGGAAAAAAAGATAAAAAAAAGATTTTCTTTAAGATTGAGTAGCTGTCTGGGGCAGCTAGATGGCGCAGTGGATAAAGCACCGGCCATGGAGTCAGGAGTACCTGAGTTCAAATCCGGTCTCAGACACTTAATAATTACCTAGCTGTGTGGCCTTGGGCAAGCCACTTAACCCCATTTTCCTTGCAAAAAAAAAAAAAAAAGATTGAGTAGTTGTCAAAGAAACTGGAAAATATTTTTCTTAAAAAAAATCTATTAGTAATTAAATTGAAAATAAATGAAAAAATGAGGAAGAGAGTTTAAAGTATAACTATGGAAAAATTAGGAAGGATTATGACACTAGAGGAATTTTCCTAACTAACAATAACATTGGTAGGGGGGAACCATTGAATTTGGATTCAAGAGACCTTGTTTCAAATGCTGGCTCCATTACTCACTAGCCAAATTAGCTTTAGCTAATAATTTACACTCTCTGGGCCTCATATAATAATAAATAAAATGCAGAGTGGTTGGGGCCATGATTGCCAGGACCCAGTTGAACTTTCCCAATATTCTACTCCAAATAACTTTAAAATAAGGTTTTAAATCAAATTTTCATGTGAGGGAGAACCAACAAAGGTCAGAGAGAAATATTTTTTTCCAATCTAAGACAACCTGTGACACCAGAGTGAGTGCAGTTCGAAAGTGTAGCAGAAGCAATAGCGAAAATAAATGTTGAAGTTGGCTGCAAGAGTAGTAGCAACAATTTCAGAATCTCTCAGCTCAGACAGTAAAAGATTATAGGGTCAGGTAGAGATTATAGGGCACCCTTTGCTAGCATTAATTGTCCCTGATTGACAATTTTATTTCCCAAAAGCAGTTCTGGGTTGTGTAGAGGAAGAGAAGTACTTGTGAACAAGGAAGCAGGGACTTTGGACACACACCCCAAACCAAAAGGAACAGTAGGACTGGTAGATGCAGAAGAGCAGGGATGCTTCTCCAGTAAAAATCAGAGCACAATGAAAGCCTTGATCCCACTTCTCTCAGAAAAATATCACTTTGGAAGCACTGAAAACTTGAAAATTCCCTAGATGCTCACAGGAGCATCTACGTAGACAGTGGATAGAGCACTGACCTTGGAGTCAAGAGGACCTGAGTTCAAATCCTACCTAAGACATAGTTACTTAGTTGTATGACCTTAGATAAGTCACTTAAACCCATTGCCTTGCAAACAACAAAAGAAAGAAAGAAAGAAAGAAATAGAAAGAAAGAAAGAAAGAAAGAAAGAAAGAAAGAAAGGAAGGAAGGAAGGAAGGAAGGAAGGAAGGAAGGAAGGAAGAAAGAAAGAAACTGTAGTGCATAAAAGGCTGAAGTTTGGCATAGTGTCTCCCCACATTCAGCTTCATAGCTCTCAACTTTAATATAAAGTTTAAAATGAAGAAAAAAGTGGGAAAATGAGCAAACAAAAAAGAACTAGAGAATCAAAAGCTATTTCAACAGCAGGCAAGACCAAGACATAAACTAAGAAGGCAACAATGTTAAATTAGCAATAAACATCTCTGGTCTCAAGGTAAAAAAAATACATAGAAAAGTTAAAAAGACAAAGGAGTAGTAGAACAAATTAAAAAAATTAGAATGATGGAAGAAAATTATAAAAAAAATTAATAGTTAGGGGTTGACTAAGTGGCACAATGGATAGCACACTGGTCCTGGAGTCAGGAGGACCTGAGTTTAAATCTGGCCTTAGACATTTCATAATTACCTAGCTGTGTGACCTTGGGCAAGTCACTTAATCCTATTGTCTTGTGAAAAAAAATAAAAAATTAATAGTTTTATAAGAGGCACTGAAATAATGAAGAAAATAATACTTTTACAAAACAGAATTTGTTTAATTCATGAAGGAATTGCTTTAAAAGTTAGAATATGCCAAATAGATATGCCAAATCATATAACAAAAGCTCACTGAAGGTTATAATTTCACTTTCCTTTTCAGAGTCAGGAAGATGGCAGACTCCAACTCTGAGAAGCCCTATGTGATTCATCATAGCCCCAGACAAAAAGATATATGCCATAAGGAAACAGGAAGCCATGGGAAGTCAATCACATGCCACAGCCACCATAAGATCACTCCAATAAGCTGTCAGTCATCTACACTCTCCAGCAGCACAAGTTACTCCCCATCCCATCCTCTCAACCCAGCACAAAAGATTAAGTTCCTTCATCAGCCTCTGGACAGCATCAGCACAGCACCAGGTAATCAGTGAGCACTTGGCAACTTATGTCTCAAGAAGCCCTGAGACTGTAGTCTTTCCACATAGGAAATGAGAGAAAAAAATTAAAAGAAAAGAAAAAGGCCAAAAATGATGAGCAAAAACTAACAGACAAAAATTTGACATAGAAAGTTATTATGATGACAGGGAAAATTATGACACAACCTCAGAAGACAGCAATGGCAAAACATCAGTGGGAAGCTCCCAAAGAAAAACAGGAAGGGTTTTCAAATCCAGAAATAAACTCATGAAAGAGCTAAAAAAAATAACTTGAGAGGTTGAAGAAAAATTGGGAAAAGAAATGAGTGGAGGACTTCCAGGGTGGAGTTAAGGTGGGAACTCAAGGTTGGGAAGCTCCAGGAGTTTTTTTACCTAAAGAGCACTAAATGAAACCTCTACACAGAACTTAAAGGTACATCTGCCACAAAAAAAAGTGAAATAAATTTTTAACTCAATATATCCTAGAGGAACTTCAGTAAAGGTTTGTCTCTATGGTATAAAAGGGGGACTATAGCTTAGTGTAGGTGAGAACAACAGTTGAAACAACAGCAGGAAGCTCTTAGCCTTCTTAGGTCACATCTCAGCAAACCAGAATGTCAACAAGCCAGCAATAAGGGTTGCAATCTCAGCTAAGAAGACATAATTTGAAATTTGGGTACACTGGTACAATAAATGGAACTGAGTTGGGGTCACTTCAATGGAAGAAATAAACTAACTAAATAAAAAATAGTCAATGCCTTGGCAAGCTATAACCCAGAATCAGATCTGGTCCCCAACACAAAAACTTGAGACTATATTTCTTTTATTACAGGAACAGAACTCAAATATCAAAAAGAGCACTAACCACAGATATCTACTATCCTAATAGGACTGATAAAAGTACCATCTCAGAAAATGAAAGTAGTGACAAAATCCCTAATGTGACACCCCAAAGGCATTTATAAATTGGCCTTATATCCAAAAAGACCTCTTGGGATAGCTCAAAAAAGGATTTTAAAGACCAAAGAAGAGAGAAAGAAGAAAAATGAAGAAAAGGAATGAGAGTCATGAAGGAGAATTATGAAAAATTGACTGAAAAAAATCCTTTAAATCTGAAAAATATCTATCTTGAAAAAGTATATAACTCATCAAAATGTAAATTTGACCAACTAGGAAAAGAATACAATTTATCAAAAAAGTAAAATTAACCAACTGGAAAAGGAAAACAATTCAGGAAAAAGTCAAATTGACCAAATGGAAAAAGAAACACAAAAGCTAACTGAAGACAATAAAACCTAAAAACTAGAATTGAATAAATAGAAATTAATGAATTTATGAGACACCAAGATGCCATCAAACAAAGCCAAAAGGCTAAAAATTTAGAATAAATGGTAAAATACCTCTTAGGAAAAATAACTGAACTGGAAAATAGATCTAGAAGAGGTAATTTATGAATTATTCGTCTACTAGAAAGTTTCAATTAAAAAAAATCAAACCTAGAAAATTATTTTCAGGAAAATATCATTGAAAACTGCTTGAATATACCAGAACAAGAAAACAAGATATTTCTTGAAAGGATCCACTGATCACATCCAGAAAGAGATCCCAGAATAAAAATGCCAAGAAATTTTGTAGACAAATTTCAGAATTCTCAGCTAAAGGAGAAAATGCTACAAGTAGTAAAAACAATTTAAATAGAAGGAATCAAAGACAGGATTACTCAGAATGTATGAACTTCAAAATTAAAAGATCAGGAGGCCTGGATTATGATATTCTAAAGGGCAAAAGAACTTGTATTACAACCAAGAATTAACTACCTGGCCAAATTCAGTGCATTATTTCAGGGGAAAATATGGAACATCATTGTAATAGAAAAATTTCAAAATTTTCTGATAAATTGACCAGAAGTGAATAAAAAATTTGATCTTCAAATACAAGACTCAGAATATGTGTAAAAATGTAAGTGGAAAAGGGAAAAAACACTATACAATTACACAATACTATCTACATCTCTACATGGGAAGATAATCCTTGCAACTCATGGGAATGGTATTTCTCTTAGGAGAGTCAAAAGAAGCACACTTAGAGAGAGGCTATGTGTATAGATTGATGATGAAAGTGAAGATGCTTTAGCTGATACTTTAAGTCATGAGGATTGAATATGTTGGAGGAATTGGGCTTAGAGGGTGTGGGTTTAAGCAGATCATGAAGTGATCTTGCTTTGGTTGATGCTTTAGTTAATGATGGTTATAGTACTATAGGGACAGAGATAGAGGGTATATAGTTAGGGAGTCCAGATATAAATAAATCATGTAGTAATTTTACTTGATACTTTAGCTTCAATTAGAGTGAGTGTACTTAGAGGGGGGAGGGTATAAATGATTCATGAAGTGATTTTTATTTGCATGATGCCTTAGTTCATAAAGATTGTATTTTTATAGAGATTACTTGGAAAGAGGGTGAAGGATAAATGGATTATATTTTGATATCTATGGCTCTTGAGAACTGTATTTCTTTTTTTTAGGTTTTTGCAAAGCAATGGGGTTAAGTGGCTTGCTCAAGACTACACAGTTAAGTAATTATTAAGTATCTGAGGCTGCATTTGAACTTAGGTCCTCCTGACTCCAGGGCTAGTGCTCTATTCACTGTGCCACTTAACTGCACCAAGAACTATATTTCTAATGGGATATATAAGGCGAGTGTACTTGAACAGAAGTTGTGAGTATGAAGTGACTTTGAGGTAATGTTATCAATCAATCAACCCTTGAGACCTGTACTTCTATCAGGATAATTAAAAAGAGTATATTTTGAGAAGAGGTTGTAGGTAAAAGACAAGGATAAAACCAATCAAGACTGAAAACAAAGATTATAATAGGAAAAGGCTAGGCATTAGAGCATAAATAACACCACATGAAGAGGCACAAAGACCTATTATAGTAGAGGAAAAGAAAAGAAGGTGTGAAAACTGAGGAAATCCTATTCTTAACAGATTTAACCAAAGGAGAGGAAAAACATACATTTTCAGTGGGTTTTAAATTTTATCCTATACTACAGGGAAGTAGGGGGAAAGGGGAAAGAAAAGGGAATTTGGGACTGATACAAGGAAGGGTGAAAATAAAAGGCAAACTCAAAGTAAAATTAAAGTTATAGTTAAAATGAAAAATTAAAGAGTAAAGGGAGTAGGAAAGGTAAAATGCCTGTAGGAAACCAAAGGATGAATAGAGAGGTGTCAGTCAGAGTCAAAACCTTGCTGAGAAGGGATGAGGAGTGAGAAAAAAGTATAAATGGGGGAAGATAGCATGGAGGAAAATACATGATTAGTAATCTTAACTGTAATTGTCAATGGGAAGTACTCTCCCACAAAAGGGAAATAGAAGAGTGAATTAAAAAAAAACAAAATCCTACAAAATGTTGTTTGCAAGAAACACATTTGAAATTGAGAGATTCCAACAGGATAAAGGTAAAGGCTGGATCAGAATATATTATTCTTCAGTGGAAGTGAAAAAATCAGAGGGAGTAATCCTGATCTCAGACAAGCAAAAGGAAACATAGAGCTTATTAAAAAGAATGAGGAAAGAAGCTATATCTGAAAAATACCCATCAATGAAATTAATTTCATTATTAAACATATATGGACCAAATGATATAACAGTCAAATTCATAGAGGAGTAGCAGAACAATTTACAGGAAGGCATATACAACAAAACTATAATATTGGCAGACCTCAACCTCCCTCTCTCAAAATTAGATAACTCTAGCCATAAAATAAACAAGAAAGAAATTAATAAGGTAGATAGAAGTTTAGAAAACTTCTTTAGATAGAACTCAGGAGAAGATTTTATAGGGAAAGAAATGAACCTTTCTTCACTGCAGTAGATGGCACTAACATAAAATTAACTGCATACTAGGGCATCAAAACCTCACAATCAAATGAAAAAAAACCCAGAAATATTGCATGCATCCTTTTTAAATCATGATGCAATGAAAATTACATGTAATAAAGGATGTGGAAAGAGAAACCAAAAATTAATTGGAAATTAATATACTTTTGAAGAATGAGTGGAAACAAGTGACAAATCATTGAAATAATCAACAGTTTCAATCAAGACAGTGACAACAATGAAACATTGTTGCAAAAATTTATGGAATATAGTCAAAGCAGTTTTTAGGGGAAATTTTATATCTCTAAATGCCTACATGAAAAAAATTAAGAAAGAGGAGATCAATGAATTAGGCATGCAACTATAAAAGCTAGGAAAAGAACAAAGAAAGAATCTTCAATTCAATTTGAAATTAGAAATTCTGAAAATCAAAGGAGAAATTAATACAATTGAAAATAAGGAAATCATGGAACTAATATGTAAAACCAAGAATTAGTTTTATGAAAAAAACATTAAAATAGATAAACCCTTATTTAATCTATTTTAAAAAAACAGAAGAAAACCAAAGCAGCATCAAAATTGAAAAGCATGAATGCACCACCAAAGAGGAAATTATAGTAATAAATCAGAGCTATTTTACCCAACTTTAAATCAATAAATTTGACAATCTAAGAGAAATGGATTAATATTTTCAAATATATGCTACCCAGATTAACAAAAGAGGAAATAAAATTTTTTACCCCATTTCAGAAAAAGAAATTGAAGAAATCAATAATGAACTCCCTATGAAAAAGTCTCCAGGACCAGAAGAATTTACAAATGAGTTGTATCAAACATTTAAGAAACAATTAATTCCAATTCTATATGAATTATTTTTTAAAAATAGAAGAATAATTTCTGCCAAATTCCTTTTATGACACCGATATGATATTTATATGAAAACCAAGAAAAACCTAAACTGAAAATTATAGATCTCCCTAATCAATATTGACACAAAAATTTTAAATAAAATTTCAGCAAAGAGAATATAAGAAATTATTTCTAGGATAATACACGATGATGAGGTAGTATTTATACCATGGTTCAAAATTTAAAAAGCAAGTAACATAATTGTAACATAATTGACTATATCAATATCTATTCCTATTAAAATACTAGATAGTATATGATAAGCAGTATCTAGCTAAAACCATCAGCAAGCATTATATGAAATGGGGATAAACTAAACTAGGAGCATTTACAATCACATCTGGGATGAAACAAGGATTACCATTATTACCACTAGTATTCAATTTTATTTTAGAATTATTAGCTTTATTAATGAGACAAAATATTGAAGTAATGAAAATTGACAATGAGGTTTCAAAACACATTCTTTGCAGAAGAAAGTCAACACAAACACTATTTTAAACAATTGACAACTTCATCAAGATAGCAGGATCTAAAACTACATTATAAACTGGCAGTCATCAAAATTGCCTGGTACTGGTTAAGAAACAGAGTAATAGATTAGTGGATTAGACTAGATATAAAAGAAGTAGTAGTAAATGACTACAGTAGTCTATTGTTGAAAAACCCAAAGAAACTAGCATCTGGGATAAAAAAAATCACTATTTGACAAAAGCTGTCAGAAAAAATGGAAAAATAGTATGGAAAAAAATGAAGCATAGACCCACATTTTATAGACTATACCAAAATAATGTCAAGATTGTGTATAGGATTTTTGACATAAAGGGTAATACTATAGATCAATTAAGAGAAGATGACATAGTCTATTTGTTGGATCTATGAAGAAAGAAGTTTATTACCAACTAAGAGATAGAAAACATTATCAATAGCGAAATGAACATTTGGACTATATTGAATTAAAGTTTTTGTACAAATAAAACCAATGCACGCAAGATTAGAAGGAATGCAGAAAGCTGGGCAGCAAAGTTCATATCTAGTATTTCTGATAAATGACTCATTTCTATAATATAGAGAGAACTGTAAATTTTTTTTAAGATTTCAAATCATTACTCCCCCCAACAATGCATCAATGTCCCAGTCCTCTCACAATCTCTCAAACATTGATAATCTTCCCTTTTTGACATATTAGCTGTTTTGATTTGACTTACTTTAATCAGTAATGATTTGGAATATTTTTTCATATGACTATTTATAACACTAATTTCTTCATTTGAAAACTGTCAGTTCATATCCTTTTATCATTTATCAATTGAGGAATGATTTGTAACCATATAAATTTTATGCAGTTCTCTCTATATTTTAGAAATGAGACTTTTATCAGAACCCCTAGCTGTGAAAATTGTTTCCCGTTTCTATTTTCCTTCTAATCTTGGCAGTATTGGTTTTATTAGTGCAACAGCTTTTTAATTTAATAAAATCAAGAGCATCCAAAAAAAAAGATTACAAATCATTCCTCATTTGATACTAGTCAAAAGATATGATCAGTTAATTTTCAGATGAAGGAATTAAATTTAGTTCACATTTCTATCAGACTGGCTAAAATGACTGAAAAGAAAAATGATTAATTTTGGAGAGCATGTAGGATAATTGGGTCACTAATACATTATGGTGGACTTGTGAACTGATTCAACCATTTTGGAGAGCAATTTGGAACTCCATCCAAAGGTCAACAAAACTGTGCATACCCTTTGACACAGCACTATCACTACTCAATCTATATCTCAAAGAGATACTAAAAGAGGGGATAAGTCCCACATGTAAAAAATATTTATAGTAGTGCTTTTTGTAGCAGCAAAGAATTTAAATTTTAATGGTCGCCCATCAATTGGGGAATGACTGAACAAGCTATGGCATATGAGTGCTATGGAGTATTATTGTTTTGTAAGAAATCATAAAGAGCTGTACTTTAGAAAAGCATGAAGATACTTGCATGAACTGATGCTATGTGAAGTGAAGAACAAGTTGATCACTGTACACACTAACAACAGCAATTTGAGATGGATAATCAACTATGATGGATGGAACTTCTCTCAGCAGGTCAGAGAACAAAGATCTTCCTGAGAGATCTGCTCTGAACAATGCCTTGCACATCCAGAGAAAATACTATGGAGTCTGAATATAGATCAATACATACTATGCTCACTTTTTAAAAATTTCTTTTATGATTTTTTCCTTTCTTTCTCATGGTCTTTTCTTTCCCCTTAGTTGTAATTCCTGTTTCAAAACACACCAACAAACCAAACTATGTTAAACATATTAAAACATATGTTAAACATGCTAAAACATGTTAAATATGTCAAAACATGGCAAAACTCATCAAAATGTTAAACATGATTTCACATGGACAAGTTTTACCAGATTGTCTAGCATCTTGGAAAGGGGCCAGTAAATGAATGGGGATAGAAAAATGTGGGATTCATAAACTTTCAAATTAATGAATGGTAAAAACTACTTCTGCAAGTAATTGGAAAAAATAAAAAAGAAAATTTCAATGAAAAAGAAAGGACAGTCATGTCAGAGAATTATGAAAATAAAAGTCAATATCTTGGAAAACTGCTTAAACAAGAATGATTGGAGAAATGGAAAAGGAGCTAGAGAAATCCAATGAAGAAAACAACTCCTTAAAAATCATAATTGTCCAAGTAGAAAAGAAAGTTCCAAATCTAGTTGAGACAATATCTCCTTAAAAGTTAGAATTGAAGAAGTGGAAACTAATGACTCTATGGGATATCAAGAATCAATCAAACAAATTCAAAAGAATTAATAAGTAGAAGAAAATGTTTAATATCTCATTAGGTATATATTTTTTCATAGGAAAAAAGAAACATCAGGAAAAATATGCAAGAGAAACAAAGACAGAATCATTGGACTAACTGAAAAAACATAATCAAAAGGAGAACCTGGACAGTATCATTTAAGAAATTATCAGGACTTCTACAGTGGAGTCAAGATAGCGGCAAGAAGCTATCATGACAAATTAATCCTATCACAGACATTAAAGCTACAGATGTCACCAAAAATGACAAGATCAAAACAAATTTTCAACTGAAGACATCATGGAAGATTTTTAGTGTGGAGTTGTCTCTTTGAGGGAAAAGTGGAAGTTAAACCCAACTAGGTAGGAGAACAGAAACTAGTGGGAGCAGGTATCAGTAGCTTGACTAGCTCCCAGAAGCTAGATAGAAAAATAGAAGGGACCCAACCCCAAACAAAGTCTGAACCCTGGGTAATACTTGGGCAAAAAGCAAGCCCCTATGAGTTGGAAAACAAACCACTGCATAGGCAGAACCTGGACATAAAGGAGAAAACAAGCTTCTGCAAAGGCAATGCCTGGGTTGCATAGGTAGAATCTTGACCAATGAGAAGCCAGGGAACACACCCCAGCCCCAGTTTAAAAAGTTTGGGTCTATACTCTCTATACACCATGAGGAAAGTTCAAACAATTGAAATGAACAATAAAACTACTATTCAGATAACAATTGCCACCTTGGAAGAAAAAAGTAGTGAAAAATTATCCACTAAGGAAGTTGCAAAGGAGTCTATGAATTGAACACAAATTCAAAAAGCTCGTAGAACTTAAAAAAGAATTTAAAAACCAAAAAAAAGAGAAAGAAGAAAAATGGAAAAAAGAAATGAGAGTCATTCAGTAAAATTACAAAAAAATTAACCAAAGAAATCAACTCCTTTCAAAGTAAAAACAACTGGAAAAAGAATGTGTGACTCTTCAAAAAATAAAATCAACTTGAAAAGGAAGGCAATTCATCTAAAACTCAAATTAAATGAATGAAATGGGAATGCAACTCAGAAAAAAAAGGAAAATTAACTAACTGGTGAAGGAAACATAAAATCTAACTGAAGAAAATAAAACTCTAAAAATTATAATTGGATATATAGAAACCAATGAATCTCTGAGACTACAAGCAAAGTAAAAATGAAAAAAAAATGAAGAAAATCAAAAGAACCTTTAGGAAAAACAAATGACTTGGAAAACAGATATAGTAGAGATAATTTATGAGTTATTGGACTATCAGAAAGCTTAGATCAAAAAATGGAGCCTGGAAAACATGAGTCAAGAAATTATCAGAGAAAACTATCCAACTGAAGAAGACAGAAATAGGTGCAACCAGGTGGTGCAGTGGATAGATCATGGCCCTGGAGTCAGGAGTGCCTGACTTCAATTCAGCCTCAGACACTTAATAATTACCTAGCTATGTAGCCTTGGGCAAGTCACTTAACCCCATTGCTTTGGAAAAAAAACCCTAAACAAAGACAAATTAAAAAAAAAGACAGAAATAATCATTGGAAGTATACATAGAACTCCTCCAGAAAGAACCTCCAGGATAAAAACTCAAGGACTATCATAGACAAATTCCAGAATTCTTAAATAAATGAGAAAATACTTCAAGCTGCAAAAATGAAGCATTTTAAATATAAAGAAACATAACCAGACATACTTAGGACTTATCAGTTTCAACTAGAAGAGTTGGAATACCATATTTTGGAGGGCAAAGAAACTTAGATTACAACCATGAATTTACTATCCTGAAAAATTCAAAATATTCTGTTGGGGAAAAATTGGATGTTTAATTAAATAGAGGACTTCCAAAATTTACTGTTAAAAAGACTATAATTGAACAGAGAATTCACTCTTCAATTACAAGACTCAAAAGATGCATAAAAAGGTAAAGGTAAAGGGGGAAAGAAACAAAATAAAACAAAACAAATGTTAGTCAAGAATATTAAATTGTATCCAACCCTACAAGGAAAGATATAATACATGTAATTCTTAAAAACTGTATTTCTCTTAGGATGTTTGGAGGGTTGAATAATATAATTGAAGAGATTGGATTTAGAAGGTATGGGTATGGTTGTTTCTTGTCTTTTCCATTGAAGAGGACCAAGATGACATTACTATATTTGTGACAAATTGCCCAAATGAAAATCTGGGGAGCTTACTCGACTTTTGTGTATCATATTTTCTTTGACCCACTTTAATTCTGTCTTAATCATAGAGTTTAGCACTTTCTCTGATGACAGCATCCTATGCTGGGCAATCCTGAAGCAGTTTCTCTTATACCTTACAATTCACTGTAAAATTCTTAACAGACAATTTCAAAGTATCCAAGTACTTTGAGTACTTAGGGACTCTATAGGTAAATAAATCAGAAATGACTATACAAATACTTAGAGATTTGAAATACCATAGGGGCAGAGGGTGGTAACCTACCTAGAAAGGTTAGACACAAAGAGATTAGGAAGTAATCTTCTCTTAATTCACACTTTAGTTAAAAAAGTTTTAAGTACCATGACTGGGGAAGCTAAAAGGGGGGGGGGGATGTGGGAGAGATTATGTTTTGGTTGAGGTACAAATGGTTCATGAAAAGATTTCACTTTACATGATGCTTTGATTCATGAAGACTGCATGTCCATGGAGGGTAATTGAAAGGGGGATAAGGTATGAAATGATTATGTGATGTGGTTTGTGACTCTTGAGAACTGTATTTCTAATGGGACAGAAAAGGGGAGGGTATTTAGTGACTTTGAGGCAATGTTACTTATAAAGCAATCAATTAATCAATCTTTGATTGATGGTTAATTGATAGTACTTTTCTCAGGTCACATAAAGGGATATTTTGATAAAAGGGAAGTAAGTACAAGACAGTTAAAATAATAAAAACATGAAAAGAAGGAGAAGGCTTGGCATTATTGAATAAATAAGACTAGATGAAGAGGCACAAAGACCTATTATAGAGGAGGGAAAGAAGGGAAGGTGTGAACACTGAGAAATCTTATTCAAATAATTTGACACAGAGTAGAAATTAAATACATTTCTACTCTGGCTTAATAATCATTCTTATTCTATAGTGAAATGGAGGTGGGTGAAGAAAAGAAAAGGGAAGGTGAAGGTATAAGTAAAAGTAAATTAAAAGCTAAAATTTAAAAGAAAAGCTAAAGGGGAAAGGGAATAAAACTATAATGGGGAGAAATAAGAGGAAAGGAAAGAGAAAAGTAAAATGGGGAAGGTTAGCAAGGAGGGAAATATATAATTAGTAATATTAACTGTAAATGTGAATGAATTCTCTCATAAAGCAAAAGAGGATAGTAGAATGGATTAAAAACCAGAATCTTACTATATGTTGTTTACTAGAAACACATTTGAGGCTGAGATACACATAGGGTAAAAGGAGGAAGGCTTGAACAAAATATTAATACTTCAGCAAAAGAAAAAAAATCAGGAGTAGAGATACTGATCTCAGACAAAGCAAAAACAAAACTAGATCTTATTAAAAGAGATGAGGAAGGAAATGACAACTTTTTTTTTTGCAAGGCAATGGGATAAAATGACTTGCCCAAGGTCACACAGCTAGGCAATTATTAAGTGTCTGAGGCCGGATTTGAACTCAAGTCCTCCTGACTCCAGGGCTAGTGCTTTATCCACTGTGCCACTTCACTGCCTCTAAACTAAAAACTCTTCCTAAAAAGGCAACCTAGGCAATGAAGCTATGTCATTATTAAATATTTATACTCCCAGTGGTATAGCATCCAAATTCTTAGAGAAGCTGAGTGAATTGCAAGGAGACAAAAAAGAACAAAGCTTTAATAATGAAGGGAGGGACAGATAGATCTCATAATGGATTGAGCACTGTCCCTGGAATCGGTAGGACCTGAGTTCAAATCCAGACTCAGAAATGGAATAGTTACCTAGATGTGTGACCTTGGATAAGTCACTTAACCCATTGCCTCATATAAATAATTTTTTAAAAAATGTTTTGATAATGGAGTCCTCAACCTCCCTCTCTCAGAACTAGATAAATAAACATGACGGAACTTAAGAAGGTTAATAAAATCTTGCAAAAGTTATATATGACAGACCTCTGGGGAAAATTGAATGGGGTTAGAAAAAATATGCCTTTCTCTTTTTTTAATTGATATTTATTTTTTCCAGATACAAATTATAAAAAATTTTCAACATGCATCCATATGTATATACATATTTATAAGTTATATAATATCCTTCCACCCTCCTCCCCTCAGCAACAAACATTTAGGTGAATATTAGGATTAAGGGAAAGAAATACATAAGAGAAATATTTTAAAAGTGAAGGAAGGTAGTATGCATCAGATTCTAAAGGGCTTTGGTTTTGTTTTGTTTTTATTACTCTGGATGGGAATAGCATTGTCCATACTCAGTCTAATATGGTTGTCTTTGCTCTCTGAACTGCTGAGAGGAGCTGCTTTCATCAAAGCTGATCAACTCACAATGCTGTTGTTAATGTGTATATTGTTCTCTTGGTTCTGCTCCCTTCGCTCAACTTCAGATCTTTTTTATGCATTTCTTGAGTCATATATTTGGCTACTGAATTCTCTGTTCCGTTCTGGTCTTCAGTACTCTATTTCATTGAATCTATCTTTTCCCCTGACAGTTTATGATGAATTTTGCAGGATAGAAAATTTGTGGTTATAATCCAAGGTCCTTTACCCTCCAATATATGATATTCCAAGTTCCTCTGGTCCTTCAATATTGAAACTGATTATTCTTATATAAATCTGATTGTGTTTCCTTTGTATTTAAATTGCTTCTTTCTTCCTTCTTGCACTATTTTCTCCTTTATTTGAGAATTCTGTAATTTGACAGTAATAGCCCTTGTAGTTTTTAAACTTGGGGTCTCTTTCTGGAGGAGTTCTAGTTCTGTATATTCTTTCAATTCTTTTTAGGTATTTTTTTTGTAAGGCAATGGGGTTAAGTGGCTTGCCCAAGGCCACACAACTAGGTAATTATTAAATGACTGAGGTCAGATTTGAACTCAAGTACTCCTGACTCCAGGGCTGGTACTCTATCCACTGCACCACCTAGCAACCCCTTCCAATTCTTTTTAAGTCTTTTTGCTCTAGCAGATATAGACAGTTTTCCCTGCTAATTTCTGCAAGATGTTTTCCAGGTTCTTTTTTTTTTGATCTAGGTTTTCTAGTAGTTCAATAAATTCAATAAATTATTTCTCCTCGATTGATTTTCCAAGTTGTTTTTCCTAAAAGATACTTTACTATTTCTTCAGTTTTTTCAGCCTTCTCATTATGTTTGATGGAATCTTGTAGTCTCATAGATTCATTGGTTTCTATTTGTTCAATTCTAATTTTTAGAATTTTATTTTTTTCAATTAAATTTTATTTCCTTTTCCATTTGGTCGATTTTATTTTAAAGAGTTATATTCTTTTTCCAGTTGATTATTTTTACTTTTAAAGGATTACATTCCTCTGGTCAATTGGTCATATTTTTTCCTGCATGGCTCTCATTTTTTTTCCTTTTTTTCTTCCACTCTTTTTTGGATTTTTAAATTCTTTAAATTCTTTTATAAAAGAAAAAAACTCTTCTGTGAACTTTCATATTTGAGTCCAATTCATAGACTTTTTTGAGACTACCCCTGTGGGCAATTTTTAACTGTTTCTTTTTCTGAGATGGCATTGTTATTATCTTTTTTTACATAGTACCATTCTATAGTGAATGCTCATTTTTTTATTTTTTGCTCATCTTGAAAATTCTATGCTTTAATATTGATCTACTTTTTTTTTTCTAGGACTGGGATCTGATCCCTGCCTTTTCATCAGCCAAGATATTGACTATGTAGTCCAGGCCTTGCCTTTGCAGAGGTTTATTTCTTCCTTCATATCCAGGCTCTGTCTATGTGGTTTGTTCCCAATCCAGTACTGTCTTTTGACTCAGGGTTCCCAGGGTTCAGACTTTGTTTGGGGTTGTGACCTTCCCTGCTGGCTTGCTCTCTAGCTTCCAGGACCTAGGCTGCTGTTATGTTGTTGGGAACTAGATTGCACTGTGGCTAAAAGACTCCCACTGGCTTTCCCACTCTCCTGCCTTGCTGGGCTTTATTTTGTAGATCCTCCATGATGTCTACCATTGTAAACTTTTTTTAATCTTATATTTTTCTTTTTTTTTTTAGTTTTTTTTTTTTCCAAGGCAAACGGCGTTAAGTGGCTTGCCCAAGGCCACACAGCTAGGTAATTATTAAGTGTCTGAGACTGGATTTGAACCCAGGTACTCCTGACTCCAGGGCCAGTGCTTTATCCACTACACCACCTAGCTGCCCCATCTTATCTTTTTCTTGGTGGGATCTGCAGCTTGAATTTCTGTGTAGAGGCTCCATTTTGCTTTGTGTATGGAAAAGCTCTGGGAGTATGCTAGCTTCAAGCCTCCATCTTGCTTCTACCCCTGAATACCCCTTTTTCTATGCTGTATATGATAACTATACTAAAACTGACCATGGCATGGACTAATGCATAAAAACCTCACAACCAAATGTAGAAAGGCAGGAATAATAAATGAATACTTTTCAGATTATGATGCAATAAAATTATCTGTAATAAAGAACCCTTAGAAGATAAACCAATAGTTAATTGGAAACTAAATAACTTAATTTTAAAGAATGAGTAAATCAAACAATAAATCATAGAAATAATCAATTCTTTCTTTCAAGAAAAAATAGAGGTGGCTAGTTGGTGCAGTGGATAGAGCACCCACCCTGGAGTCAGGAATACATGAGTTCCAACCCGACCTTAGACACTTAATAATTACCTAGCTGTGTGGCCTTGGGCAAGCCTCTTAACCCCATTGCCATGCAAAAAACCTAAAAAAGAAAAAAAAGAAAAAGATAACAGACATAACACCAAAATTTATGGATTGTAGGCCAAGCAGTTTTTAGGGAAAATATATCTCAAAATGCTTATATACAAAAAGCAGAAAAAGTGGATGTGAATCTTGGGAAATTTTCAACATAATTGATGATATAAAAACAAAATCAACAGAACTGAACAGTATTCACTTAAAATAAAAAGCTAGGAAAAAAGGAACAAATAAAGATCCCCAATTAAATACCAAATTAGAAGTCCTGAAAATCAATGCAGAGATTAATAAAATTGACAACATACCAAATTTTATGAGATGCTGCCATATCAGTACTTAGGTGAAAATGTATTCCTCTGTATTTTTACATCAACAAAACAGAAAAAAGAAAAAAAAACCCAATAAAATGGACATGCAAATAAAAAAAGACAACTAGTAAGGAAACAAATTTAAAAATCCCCATTTTACATCAAATTGCAAATTCAGAAAATCAGAAGTGTGATTAATGAAACTAAAAGTAAAAAATTAAGTAGTTAATAAATAAATATTGGAGTTGGTTTATGAAAAACCCAACAAAATAGAAAAGTCATAGATTAATTTGGTTTAACAAAAGAATGAAAAGCAAATATTCAGTATAAAAAATTAATAAGATATTTAAAGTCATCCCCAATGAAGAAGAAATTATGGGGTGGCTAAGTGGCACAGTGGATAGAGCACTGGCCTTGGAGTCAGGAGTACCTGAGTTCAAATCCGGCCTCAGACACTTAATAATTACCTAGCTGTGTGGCCTTGGGCAAGCCACTTAACCCCATTTCCTTGCAAAAACAAAAACAAACAAACAAACAAAAAAATTAAAACAGTCATTAAGAAATATTTTTACTCAATTATTTGCCAGCCAAATGATAATCTGAGTTAAATCAATGAATACATATTAAAATATGATTTACCTAGATTAACTGATAACTTAAAAATAACAAAGAAAAAGAAATTGAACAAATCATTAATGAATTGCCTAAAGTAAAATCTTCTTGGTCAGATATGTTCACAACTGAATTACACCAGACATTTAAAGAAAAAATATGATTCTAATACCATATAACCTATTTGGAAAAATGGGGGAAGAAAGAAGAGTCCTATCAAACTTTCTTTATGATGCAAATCTGGCATTGATACCTAAACAGGGAAAAGCTAAAATGGAGAAGTCAATTATAGAACAATTTCCCTAATGAAAATTGGTGTAAAAAATGTGAACAAAATTTAGCAAGACAATTATAGCAATGAATCAGAACAATTATACATTTTAACTACTTGAAATTTATACAAGGATTGCAAGATTGGCTCAATATTGGGAAAACTGTCAACATAATTGATGATATAAAAACAAAACCAACAGAACTGGGCAGCTAATTGGAACACTGAATAATAGCACCAGCTGTGGAGTCAGGAGGACCTGAGTTCTAATCCAGTCTCAGACACAATAATTATTTCACTGTTTGATGTTGGTCAAGTCACTTAACCCCATTGCCATACCAAAACAATAACCAAAAACAAAAACAAAAACAAAAGCACTAAAGAACATAAGGTGGGGAAGCTAAGTGGTACAGTGGATAGAGAACTGGTCCTGGAGTCAGGAGAACCCAAGTTCAATTTTAGCCTCAGACACTTGATAGTTACTTGTTGTATGACCTTGAATAAAACAACAAATAAAATTGGGGAGAGAATTGTAACAATTAGAAGAGAGAGTCAGGATTGAAATGGATCTTGAGAGAGTACAATAGTGAGCTCAATCTAATATAATGACATTCAATAGGGATAAATGCAAAATCACACTGTAACAGAAAAGCATACTTTATAAGTGCAAGAAATAAATATCTTGCTATTTTAGAAATCTGAAAGACCAATAAGAATCATTTGCACTATCATGTTCAATTCTGATGGGAGGGTCATATTTAAGAAAATTATTAACAAACTGGAAAAATCTGGTGAAGTGAAGACGGTAGAAAGAGAAGCAACAAACTAGCTCCATTCTCCCAAACTTTCCTCTAAAACAATTTTAAAATAATTTTGGAACATTGAAGCCAATAAAAGTTTGAAGTGGGACATTTTTTTTCCAGTTTAAGAAAATTTAGGAGGTTGATAGAAGTCTGTAATGACAGGATAACGGCTAACCAAGAGCATATACTGGCATCAGTGAGATGAGAAAGCAATGGGTATTGCCACAGAAGCAGGAGAAGCATATTCAGAAACTCTATTCCAGAGATTGTAAGAGGGTGAGACAACTGGTGAAAAGTAGATTAGAGGGAACACTTTGTTGGCACTGGGTGCAATAGGTACTGACTGATTCAGATACAGTTGCAAGTCACAGTTCCAGTAGAGAGGAGAACTTGGCTTCAGTCACAAGGAAGCCAAGTCCTAATGCAATTTCAAGTCAAAAAGAAACACTAGCTCTTGCCATAGCCAGAGAAAAGGGAGTCTTGTCACATCTTCAAGGACAAAAGGAGCATTAATGCTTGTGGCTGTAGGGGAAAAGGGATCTTTCATAGAGAAAAACCAGAACACAGACTAGGAAAAGACTGACCACATTTCTCCCTATATTATAACAGAAAAAAAAAATCTTACACAATTCCAGCACTGGCCCTGAAAACATCAATGAAGGAAAAGTCTGAAGGCTGGACAGTACCTCTCCTTTTAAGTGAGCAGCAGAGTCTAACTTTAATATAAAACTTGAACTAAAAATAAATGTTGAGAAAAATGAATAAACAACAACATCAACAATAATGACAGAACCCTTGACTATAAACAGTTACTATGGTTGTAGAAAACAGCAGAACAGAAACTCAGAAGAGAAAAACAATGTGCAAAGGGCTATAAGGAAAACCTCAAAAGAAAAAGAAAATCACTAATTGAACATAAGCCCAACAAAAGTTCTTAGAAGAATTAAAGAAAGAGATTAGTGTAAGAATGAAAACCTGGGAAAGAGGAGTGAAGAGTTCTGTGAGAAAATAAGAAAAGACAATTAATGTCTTGGTAAGAGAAACACAACCAGGTGGGATCAATAGCAGGAATGCAGTTTTGAATCAATATTAGGAAAACTATCTTCATAATTAACCATATCAGAAACAAAGTCACTAGAAATCATAGTATTATGAAGATAGTTTTCCTAATATTGATTCAAAAATATTTTCACAAAATACAGTACCCATTCCTATTAAAACACTAGAGCACAGACATATCTATATAATCTATAAATGTACATCATATAAGTATCTATCTGAAACCAAGAGCAAGAAGCCAAGATGATATTGCTAGAAAACTAGTTTTATGTGAAAAGTGAGAAAACTCCTGCAGCTTTTTCCAAAGCAATTTTAAATGAAGGTCCTAAACAGATGCCAGAGGGAAAGAACTTAAAAAAAATCAGAATGAAACAAGTTCTCAACTCAAAAAAGGGTAGAGAATCTTCAGTAGAGGTCTGTCCTAGATAAGTAAAAGGGAAGTATAACCCCAAATATGTGGGAGAAGACTCTTAGTCACAGAACAGTTCAGGTTCAAGCTCAGTATGCCAGTTGTGCAGCAGGCCAGGAGTGAGGGTACCAACCTAAATTTTGAAGACAAAGTTCGAGCCTCAGGAACCCTGGATCAACAGACAGGACTGGGTAAGGTTGCCCTAAGGTAGAGAACAAGCCGCCTGAACTGCCAAAGCCAAATCATAAGCCAGGGGTCAAACCCCAGGACCCAGCACAAAAAAGCGAGACTGGTCCCTTTTCTCTAGAAGTGGAGTCTAGTTATGAAAATGAGCAAAAAAAAGTGCTTATCATAAAAAACTACTATTCTGATAGGGTTGCTGAAACATGTCTGAAAAGAGGAGAGCAATGACTACATATGAAGCATGTAGTACTTTAAGTACTAAGTCCTTTAAGTAAAGGAGTTTTTGAATTGCTCTCAGATCCAAAAGAACTTCTCAGAAAAAAATTTAAAAATAGTTTTAAAAAGAGAATAAGAAAAATAGAGAAAAAATATGAGTAATATAGAAGAATTATGAACAATTAATTGACAGTAGAAAACAATAACTTTAAAACAAAAATTGACCAAATGGAAAAAGAAATCAACTCTTCTAAAAGTAAAATTAACCAAATAGAAAAGGAAGCACAAAAGCTAACTGAAGAAAATATTCATTCATTCATTTTGTAGTGGCAAAGAATTGGAAATAGAGAGGACATCCATCAACTGGGGAATGGATAAACAATTTATAGTATACGAATACTATGGAATATTATTCTTCTATAAGAAATCATAAATGGTCAAACTCTAGAGAAGAATGGAATGAATTACAGTATCTGATGATGAGCCAAGGGAGCAGAACCAAGAGAACAACGTACACATTAACAACCTCATTGTGAGATGATCAACCTTGATGGAATAAACTCCTCTCAGCAGTTCAGAGAGCTGGGACAACTATATTAGACTGGCTATGGACAATACTATCCCCATCCAGAGGAAGAAAAACAAAACAAAAAGAATTTTAAAAAAACCCATAAAACCCCTTCAGAATATGATGAAAATTTTATTAAAAAAATCTTTTATGTATCTCTTTCTCTTGATTCTAATTCCTTATACCAAAAATGACCAATCTGTAAGCATGTTTATCAGAAATATGGATGTACAATTTTAACCTGTTTGCCACTGAGGGGAGGGGCGTTTGGGAAGGGAAGGTGGAAGGAAATTTTCTAACTTAAAATATATATATATATATATATATATATATATATATATATATATATATATATGTATTCATATGGATGAATATTGAAAAACTTTCTTACCATGTATTTGTAAAAATAAAAATCAATAAAAAAGCTACCTGAAGAAATAAAAACTCTGAAAATTAGAACTGAAAAAATGGAAGCTAATGAATCTGTGAGACACCAAGATGACATCAAATAAAATCAAAAGGCTAAAAAGGTAGAAAAAATGTGAAGAGCTTAGGAAAAATTATCCAGGAGATAAATTATCTGGAGAAATAATTTATGAATTATTGGTCTACCAGAAAGCCATAATCATAAAAAGAACCTGGAAAATATCATGCAGGAAATTATCATGGAAAATTGCTCTAATATCCTAGCAGAACAAGATAAATTAGCCTTTGAATAAATCCATTGAACACCCCCAGAAAGAAATCTCAAAATAAAGACTCCAAGGAGTATTGTAACAAAATTTCAGAATTCTCAAATAAAGGAGAAGAAAATATTGTAAACTGCCAAAAAAAGATAATTGGGAAGAAAAAACATGTTAGTCAATAAGATTAAGGAAAAAAAAGTCAATAAGTCTAAATGGGAAGACATTGCCTATAACTCTTAAGAATTGTATTTCTCTTAGAATAGTTGAAAGGGACATAATTAGACATAAGGTGTGGGTATGAAATGATCATGAATAATTATCTTTCTATTGAGAAAAGTTGAAGGAGTATACTTGAAAGTAGAGTATGAATACAAATTAAAGGTGATGGTAAAAATGCTTATGGTCTTGAGAATTGTACTTCTATCAGATTAGTTGAAAAGGAGTATATTTTGACAGAGCAGAGGATGGAATACAAAAGATGCATAAAACAATTAGAAATAAAAAATTTTATACTGGTGAAAGAAGTTGGAGGCATTAGAGGATAATTAACACCACATGAAGAGGCACAAAGGAGTCAATATTGTACAGGGAAAGAAGAGAGAGTGCAAATACTGAATCAATCTTACCCTGAAAGAGGGAAGAGTAAATATTCCCAATTGGATTTAGAAATTTATCTTACTCTATAGGAAATAGGAGGGAAAAGAGAACAGGACAATGTGAGGCAGGCAACAATTAGAAGCAAAACAATTATGAGGAGGAAAAGAAAAGTATAAATAGGGGAAAGATAGAATGAAGGGAAACAAATTTTGATATTTCTTTCTCTCTCATGATCTTTTTTTCACTTAGTCCTAATTCTTTCATAATATACCTAATGTGAAAATATGCTTAACAATATATAATCTTTATCAAATTATTCACTTTCATGGAAATAATGGGACGATGGTAGAATAGTGTGGAAGTCAAAAACTTGCAAAAGGATGAATATTGAAAACTATCTTTGTGTGTTATTGAAAAAAATGAAAAAAGACATGGAAATTCACATAAATTGATGGAAAATGAAATGAGCAGTACAAGGAGAACATTATACAGGAACAATATTGAAAGATCTACTGTGAATAATAGCTATTTTCAGCAGTACAATGATCTAAGAAAATTCTGAAAGACTTATGATGAAAGATGATAGCCAACTCCAGAGAAAGAGCTAAAGAAGTCTGAATTCAGATATTTCTGTGTTTCTGTGTTTTTTCATTTGTGTTTTCTTTCAGAACATGATATACATGGAAATGTGCTTTTCACAAATACACATGTATAACCAAAGTCAAATGCTTACTTTCTCAAAGGGATGATGAGAGGGAGATATAGAATTTGGAACTAGAAATTTGAAAAAAAAGTTAAAATTGTTTTTACATGTAATTTAGAGAAATAAAATAAAACCCTAAAGAACAAAAACCACCAAAAGCCATCAGTAAGCATTATCTATAATAGGAATAAACTAGAAACTGTCTCAAAAAGATTAGTGGTGAAGTAGAGAGGTCCATTATCACCACTATTATTAAATATAGCACTAAAAATGTTAATAGCAATAAGTGAAAAAAATCAAAGGAAATAGAATAGACCATGAGGAAACCAAACTATCACTTTGCACATGAAATAATAGACCCTAGCTAATCAACTAAAAACATCTTAAGACAATCTACAACTTAAGAAAACAGTAGAATATAAAACAATCCCGTTTAATTATTAGCATTTATATAAACAACAAAGCCCAAGAACAAGACTCAGAAATAGAAATTCTATTCAAAGTAACTGTAGACAACATGAAACACAAAATAGAAACTATAGGAACAAAATAGCCAAAATTTTCATACAAATAAAGTCATATCTAAAAATTAGACCAATTTCAATTGTTCGTGCTTAGGCTGAGCTAATATAAGAAATGAAATTTTGCCTAAATTAAATTAATTGTTCAGTGTCATACCAATCAAACTACCAAAAGTATTTTATAGAGCTAGTAAAAATAATAGCAAAATTCATCTGGAACAAGAAAAGTTCAAAAATATCAAAGAAACTGATGAAAAGCACAACACAAAGGAAGGTGGTCTAACTGTACCAGATCTAAAACTTTATTTTAAAGAGGCAGTCATAATAACTGTCTGGTGCTGGTGAAGAAAAGAGAAGTGGATCAGTGGATTAGATTACATACAAAAGAAACAATAGTAAATGACCATAGCAATCTACTGCTTGATAAATCCAAATACACTAGCTGCTGGGATAAGAAATCACTATTTGTCAAAATACTGCTGGACTGGAGAATAATATGGCAAAAACTAGCCATAGACCTTTATCTCACAATCTATACCAAAATAAGATCAATATGGGCATAAGATTTATATATACATATATACATATACGTGTATTTGTATGTATGTATGTATGTATATATGTAATACCACAGACCAATTAGGATAACAAAAAACACTCTGTCAGATCAATGGAGAGGAGGGAAGTGCTTTTTGTTTCATTTTGTTTTGTTTTGTTTCATTTTGTTTTTTTTACCAAACAAGAGGTAGAGAACCTTGTAAATTGCAAAATGGATGATATTAAATTAAAACCCTGAGATACCACCACACCTATCAAATTGACATGGATGACAAAGAAGATAAAAAGATTAATATTGGGGCAGATGTGGGAAAGTTGAGACACTAATGAATTAATGGTGGAGCTGTGAACTGATCCAACCTTTTCTGGAGATTAATTTGGAACTGTGCCCAGAGGTCAATAAAACTTTGATCCAGGACTACCACCAGTAAGATCTACATCCCAAAGAGATCCAAAAAAAGGGATATGTCCCACATGTTCCAGAATATTCGTACCAGTTCTCTCTCTCTGTAGTGGCAAAGAATTGGAAATTGAGGGATACCCATCAATTGGGGAATGGTTCAACAAATTATGGTATATGAATGTGATGGAGTACTAGTCTCCTGCAAGAAATCATGAGTGGCTAGACTTAAGTCCAGTATGAGAATACGTGCATAGACTGATGATGAATCAAGTGAGCAAAAGGAAGAGAACATTGTACACATTAAAACAACATTGTGAGGTGATTTAGTACACTGGATGCAGATACTTTTAGTAGTTCAGGGATTTAGGGACAATTCTGAGAAATCTGTTATGGAAAATACCATTCACATCCAGAGAAAAATCTGTGGAGCCTGAATGCTGAGTAAAGTCTAATATGTTCACTTTTTAACATTCCTTTTATGTTTTCCTTTCTTAATTATATTTTACCCCTTAATTCTAATTCCTCTTTTATGACATGACTAATATGAAAATATGTTATACATGATTGTATTTGCATGACTTTCATCATATTGTTCACTGACATGCAGAGGGAAAAGTGGAAGGGAGGACTGTAGAAAAATTGTGGAACTCATATATTTGCTGAAAACTACCTTTGCATATAATTGGAAAATAATATATAAATGAATAAAAATTAAAATAAAATAACTAGTAGAAATAATTAAAACTTTATCAAAGTTGATAAATAAATCATAAAGCCCAGAAGAAAGAAATAGAAAGATAAATTCCAGGTTAAATAGCTGTAACCAATATAAAATATTTGGAAGTCCACCTCCTAGCACAAGCTTATAAATTATATGAACACAATTGCAAAACACTTTTTAAAAAAAATGGTCAGATCTAAACAATTGAAAAGATGATAATTGCTCACATATAGGTCAAGTTATTATTATAAAAATGCCAATTCTGACTTAAAAATTTTTTATTTATTTAGTGCTATACCAATCAAGCTATCAAAAATATGTTTGATACAACTCACAAATAACCACAAAATCCATCTGGAAGAACAAAATGTAAAAAAAAAAAATTAAGGGAATTAATTAAAAAAATACAAAAGGTGTTCTAACGATACTAGATATTAAACTCTATTACAAAGTTCGTTTATGCTAAAGGCTAAGAAATAGGGTGGAGGGTCAGTGAAATAAATAGATATATAAGAAAAAGTAGTCAATGACCATAGTAACTAAGTTTTTGAAAAGTTCAAAGGCCGTAACTTTGTGGATAAGACTTTATTATTTGGACTTCAGGCCAAGATGGTGGTGAGAAGTCAGGCACAGTTCTAAAGTCTCCTGATCTTTCCCCATATATGATATGAATCAAACCTCTTAACAGAAATCTGATCCACAAAACCCAGAAAGAAAATCCAGGAGAAAGAACATCTACCTCAGGATTTGTCGTCCTCAGTCATGGGTGAGGCCATGTACAGAGAGAGAGGACCAATCAGCCTTGGATCAGTCTGATTAGCAGCAGGGTAGGAGTCCAGGAACCTAAGGGCCAGAGAACTGGACCTGCTTGATCAGCAGCGGGACTAGATCGCAGGGGCTTGGATCAACCAGGGAGCAGAGGCAATGGTGTTGGTGCTGACTGTCTGGAGCTGGCCAACAGGGCTCAGGGGAGGGCTCAGGGGAGAGTTCTGGTGCAGAAGAGCTGTGGACATCATCCCTGGGCTCCTCTGGTCCAGAGGAACACTGAGGCCACACTTCTATTTCAGCCTTTTCCCAGAAGAAACACAATTACAGACTACTCCTGCCTCAGGCACAGGTGTGTGAGCAGAAGAACCAACTCAGCTGACAATAGGGAAAGGAATGACTTCACCCCAGGGTAGAGCCCACCATTGATTGAAGACTAAAGGATTTCACAGCTTCAATCACTCCCTCCAGGCCAAGGGAGAAGGCCTCATTCAAGGTCACAGATATCCCAGAGAAAGCAACCAGCACTCCCTGCTGGCCTGCTGGAGAAATTATACTCAGCGAGTAAAGCCTCTAGGGATCCCAACACCAAATCTCTGTGAACCAGCCCCTCTCCAACTCAATATCTTAGCAAAATGAGGAAAGGCCAGCAGAAAAGTAGATCCATAGAAAAATTTTGGAAGGAAAAGATCCTAACTCAGAGAGACCTAGAAGCTGTGAGGAATATATGATCTGGTCTTCAGCACAGAAAGACTTCCTTGAAGAAATAAGGAAGGAGTTTAAAAATCAATTGGAAAATTTGGGAAAAAGAAACACAAGAGATTAACACCTTGAAACAAGAAAACGAATCATTGGAAAATACAATTGGACAAATACAAAATGTGAATAATACCCTCAGATCCTCAATTGGACAAAAGCAAAATGAGAATAACTCTCTCAGATCATCAATTAGACAAATACAAATGAGAATAATTCTCTCAGATCTTCAATTGGGCAAATGCAAAAAGAAAACAATTCTCTCAAAACCTCGATTGGGCAAAAGGAAAGCTCTTTCAAAAATAGAATTGACCAATTGGAAAAGGAGTGATGAAAGGTAAATGAAGAAAACTCCTCTCTTAAAAAAGAATGGAGTCTGAGGAAACTAATGATTTCTTAGGACAACAAGAGCCAAAAATTAGGAAAAAAATAGAAGAAAATGTAAAATACCTCTTCAGCAAAACCACTGACCTTGAGAATAGATTGAGGAGGGGAAACCTGAGAATTATTATACTTCCTGAAAACATTGAAGAGAAAAAAAGCCTGAACCTAATATTACAGGATTTAGTGATGGAAAATTGTCCTGATATCATGGAACCAGAGGGCAAAGTAGTTACTGAAAGAATGCATCAGTCCCCTCCAGAAAGAGATCTTAAAATAAAAACACCAAGGAATGTTGTGGCCAAATTCCAGAACTATCAGATAAAAGAGAAAATCCTGCAAGCAGCCAGAAAGAAAAAAATTAAATACCCATGAGCCACAGTAAACATTTGCAGGACCTGGCTGCATCAACATTAAAGGATTGAAGGGCCTGGAATGAGATATTCCAAAGAGCAATGGAGCTTGAAATGTAGCCAAGAATCCATTATCCTGCAAAGCTGGGCCTTCATTTTTAGGGGAAAGATGGACACTTAATGAAATGGAAGAATTCCAAAAATTACTGATGAAAAGACCAGAGCTAAATAGAAAATCTGGGCATCAAAGAGGAAGTTCAAGAGATACATGAAAAGGTTAAAAAAAAGGGGGGGGGTTAAAGAAAAAAACTACTATCCAATAAGATGAAACTGGCTATATCCCAGCATAGGAAAAAAAGATTTTCATAGTTCTTCAGAATTGTAAATCTAACAGAGACTATATACCTAGCTAGAAGTGATGGACACTCTTGACTTATTCATGAGATTGCTATCCAATGGGATGAAGCTGGCTATAACCCTACTTGGGAGAAAGACTCTAATAACTCTCAAGAATTGTAACTCAAATAGATAGAATATAATTAGCTATAAGTGATGGATACTCAGAATTTTCTATGACTCAAATAGAATGATTTAAAAACACTTCCTCCTTAAAAAGGGGGACAGGAAGGTGATGGGAGGAGGGAGGGGATTGAATGAGGTAAAATCTCATTACAGTAAGAGGTACAAAAGATTTATGGTAATAGAGGGGAAGAAGGGAAAAGATGAGAAACACCTGAATCTTCTTCTCATCAGACTTGGATTACAGTTAACTTACACACATACTCAGTGAACTTAAAAAACATCTTAACTTTCAAGTATTAAAAGGGGAAAACTGGAAGGGGGGAACAGAGAAAGGGAGTGGGAGAAAAAAGGGGAACTAACAGAAGGAAGGGAAGGGAAAAAGGGAAAGGGGAAAGAAAGGAGAGGGATGAATATAGGAGGGCAAACACACTGAAGGGAGGGGTATTCAGAAACAAAATACTGGGGAATATGGATGGGGTAAAAGGGGAAAATGCAAACATAGGGAAGATAGCATGGAGGGCAATAGTTAGTAATTATAACTTTGAATGTTAATGGGATGAACTCTCCCTTAAAACATAAGAGAATAGCAGAGTGGATTTAAAACCAGAAACCTACAATATGCTGCTTACAAGAAACTCATTTGAAGCAGAGAAGTACATATAGAGTAAAGGTAAAAGGTTGGAGCAAAATATATTTTGCTTTGGCTGAAGTAAAAAAAAAAAGCAAGGGTAGCAATCCTTAACTCAGACAAAGCAGCTAAAAAATAGATAACATTAAAAGAGATAAGGAAGGAAACTATATCCTCCTAAAAGACACCAGAGACAATAAAGTGATTTCAATACTGAATATATATATATATATATATATATATATATATATATATATATATATATATATATACACCCAATGGGATAGCAACCAAATTCTTAGAGGAGAAGCTGAAAGAACTACAGGAAGACATAGACAGCAAAACTCTACTAGTGGGAGACCTCAACCTCCCACTCTCAGATCTAGAAAAATCAAATCATAAAATAAACAAGAAAGAAGTCACGGAGGTAAATAGATTGTTAGAAAAACTAGATATTGATAGACATATGGAGGAAATTGAATGGGGATAGAAAGGACTATAACTTTTTCTCTGCATTACATCATACTCATACAAAAATTGACCATGTACTAGGGCAAAAACCTAATGATCAACTGCATAAAGGTAGAAATAGTGAATAAATATTTCTCAAATCAAAAAGAAATAAAAATCATATGCAATATTAGGTGAGGGAGATATATAGCACCAGAATCAATTGCAAATTGTATAACTTCATTTTAAAGAATGAGTGGATCATAAAATAAATTATATAAAGAATTAATGATTTTATCCTAAATAATGACAATAATGAAACAACATGGGGTGGCTAGGTGGCGCAGTGGATAAAGCACTGGCCCTGGAATCAGGAGTACCTGAGTTCAAATCCAGTCTCAGACACTTAATAATTACCTAGCTATGTGGCCTTGGGCAAGCCACTTAACACCATTTGCCTTGCAAAAACCTAACAAATAAATAAATAAACACATAAATAAATAGATAGATAGATAGATAGATAAATAATGAAACAAAATACCAAAACCCATGGGACTCACTCAAAGCATCTCTCAGGGGATATATTGTATAGTTAAAAGCTTACATGAATAAATTAGAGAAAGAGGAAATCAATGAATGAAATATGCAATTAAAAAAATTAGAGAAAAAACAAATTAAAATACCCAATTAAATACTAAATTAGAAATTCTAAAAATTAAAGGAGAAATTAATAAAATCAAAAGCAAAATACTATTGAATGGGGGAGGCTAGGTGGTGTAGTGGATAAAGCGCCAGCCCTGAAGTCAGGAGTACCTGGGTTCAAATCCTGTCTCAGACACTTAATAATTACCTAGCTGTGTGGCCTTGGGCAAGCCACGTAACCCCATTTGCCTTACCAAAACCTAAAGAAAACACTATTGAATTAATAAATAAAACTAAAAGTTAGTTTTATGAAAAAAACAATAAAATTGATAAACCTCTGGTCAATTTGATTTAAAAAAAAGAAAAAAGAAAACCCAGTTGCTGGTATTATAAATGAAAAAGGTGAACTCACCACCAATGAGGAGGAAATTAAAGTAATAATTCGGAATTATTTTGCCCAACTCTATGCCAATTAATCTAAGGGAAATGGATGAATATTTACAAAAATACAAGTTGCCCAGGTCAAATGAAGTGGAGATTAATTACCTGAACAACCCTATCTCAGAAAAAAGAAATTCAACAAGCCATCATTGAGCTCCCTAAGAAAAAAATCTCTGGGGTATGATGGATTCACCAGTGAATTCCATCAAACATTTAAGGAACATTGGATCCAATTCTATATATACTCTTTGGAAATATAGGGGAAGATGGAACTCTGCCACTTTCTATGAAACCAATATGGGGCTGATACCTAAACCAGGAAGAGTTAGAACAGAGAAATAAAATTATAGACATATATATATATATATATATATGGAGACCTAATGAATATAGATGCAAAAATCTTAAATGAAATCTTAGCAAAATGATTAAAGCAAGTTATCACTAGGATAGTACGTTTTGACCAAGTAGGATTCTTCCCAGGAATGCAGAGTTGGTTCAATATTAGGAAAACTGTTAGTATACTCAATTATATCAAAAACAAAGCTATCAGAAATTATATGATCATATCAATAGATGCTTAAAAAGCTTTTGATAAAATACAGCACCCATTCCTTCTAAAAACACTAGAGAGTGTAGGAATAAATGGTATGTACCTTAGAATACTAAGCAGTATCTATTTGGAACCATCAATAAGCATTACGTGAAATGGGGAAAGGCTAGATGTATTCTCAGTAAGATCAGGGTTGAAACAAGGATTCCCACTATCACTACTACTATTTAATATTGTATTAGAAATGTTAGCCTCAGCAATAAGAGAAGAAAAAGAAACTGAATGAATTAAAAAAGGGAAGGAGGAGACAAAACTGTCATTCTTTGAAGATGACATGATGGTATAACTAGAGAATCCCAAAAAATCATCTAAAAAACAACTTGAAATAATTAACAACTTTAGCAAAGTCGCAGGACATAAAAAACCCCCTCATAAATCCTCAATATTTCTATATATGACTAGCAAGATACAGCAGAAAGAACTAGAAAGAGAAATCCCACTCAAAGTAACCTCAGACAAAATAAAATACCTGGGAGTCTACCTACCAAGGCAGACACAAAAACTTTTGGAAATCAATTACAAACCTCTTCTCATTCAAATAAAATGAGATCTAAATACCTGGGCAAACAGCAACTGTTCATGGATATCTAGAGCTAATATAATAAAAAAAGACAATTCTACCAGAACTAAGCTACCTGTTTAGTGCCCTATCAATTAAAATTCCAAAAAATTACTTTAGAGTTAGAAAAAGTTGTAAGTAAACTCATATGGAGAAATAAAAAGTCAAGAATTTCCAGGGATTTAATGAAAAAAAAGTGGAAAAGAAGGTGGCTTAGCGCTACCTGATCTAAAATTATATTATAAAGCATCGGTCATCAAAACTGTCTGGTATTGGCTAAGAAATAGAATGTTGAACCAGTGGAATAGACTAGATGCAGGAAACGATTATAGTAATCTGCTGTTTGATAAACCCAAAGAGTCCAGCTATTGGGACAAAAACTCTTCTCTTTGATAAAAACTCCTGGGAAAATTGGAAGTTAGTATGGAAGAAACTTAGATTAGAACAACACCTCATACCCTATACCAAGATAAGATTCAAATGTATACAGGATTTAGACATAAAAAAAATACTATAAGCAAACTAGAAGAACAAGGACTACTTTACCTGTCAGATCTATAGAAATTGAAGCAGTTTATGACTAAGGAAGAGATGGAGAACATCACTATAAACAAACTAGATGATTTTGATTACATTAAATTAAAAAGCTTTTGCATAGACAAAACAACTGTAGCCAAGATTAAAAGAAATGTAGCAAACTGGGAAACAATCTTTACAACTAATGTTTCTGACAAAGGACTCATTCCTTAAATATACAGTGAACTGATTCATATTTGTAAAAAAAAGCTATTTCCCAAATGACAAATGGTCAAAGGATATGCAAAAGCAATTTACATATGAGGAGATCAATGCAATCCATAGTCATATGAAAAATTGTTCTAAATCACTACTTATTAGAGAAATACAAATTAAAGCTTCTCTGAGGTACCACCTCACACCTCTCAGACTGGCCAATATCACCAGAAAGGATAATGATCATTTTTGCAAGGGTTGTGGGAAATCTGGGACACTATTACATTGTTGGTGGAACTGTGAACTCATCCAACCTTTTTTTGGAGTGAAATTTGGAACTATGCCCAAAAGGCAACAAAAATGTGCATACCCTTTGATCCAGCAATACCACTACTGGGTCTATACTCTGAAGAGATGTTGAAAAAAAGGGTAAAAACATCATTTGTACAACAATATTCATAGCAGCCCTGTTTGTGGTGGCAAAGAATTGAAAATCAAGTAAATGTCTTTCAATTGGGAAATGCCTTAGCAAACTGTGGTATCTGTATATTATTGTATACTATTGTTCTATTAGAAACCAGGAGGAATGGGAATTTAGGGAAGCCTGGAGGGATTTACATGAACTGATGATAAATGAGATGAGCAGAACCAGAAAAACAATGTACAGACTAACAGCAACATGGGGGTGATGATCAACCTTGATGAACTTGCTCATTCCATCAGTGAAACAATCAGGGATAATTAGGCACTGTCTGCAATGGAGAATACCATCTATATCCAGAGAAAGAACTGTGGAGTTTGAATAAAGACCAAGGACTATTACCTTTAATTTAGAAAAAAATCTGATATCTTATTGTCTGATCTTGCTATCTCTTCTATTTTATGTGTCTTCTCTCTCATTGCATTCAATTTGGATCAATGTATACCATGGAAACAATATAAAGACTGACAAATTGCCTTCTGTGGGATGTGGGAGGAGGGAAGTAAGATTAGGGGGAAAAATTGTGAAACTCAAAATGACTAAAATCTTTTTTTAAAAAAGCCTCCCCTATTTGACCAAATCTGCTGGGAAAACTAGAAAACAATAGGACATAAATAAGAGATAGACTATCATCTCACATCATATACAAACATAATTAAAATGGTTGCATAATTTAAATATAAAAGGTACTACAATATCCAAATTAGAGAGAATGGAATATTTTAACTGTCAGATCTATATGGAAGGGAAGGAATCATTACCAAGCAAGATATATAGAACATTAGAAAATGTAAAACAGGGGCGGCTAGGTGGCATAGTGCATAAAGCACCGGCCTTGGAGTCGAGTACCTGGTTTCAAATCCTTTCTCAGACACTTAATAATTACCTAGCTGTGTGGCCTTGGCCAAGCCACTTAACCCCATTTTGCCTTGCAAAAACCTAAAAAATGTAAAACAGATGATTTTGATTATATTAAATGAAAAAGCTTCTCTACAAACAAAATCAATTCAACAAAGATTAGAAAAAAATCAGAAAATTAAAAATCAATCTTTTCAGTATAAGTGTCTCTGATAGAGGTCACATTTATCAAATATATAGAGAATTGAGAAATATTTACAAGAATACAAGTTCCAATTGATAAATGGTCACAGGATATCAACAAACAACCTAAATATGAGGAAATAAAAGTGACCTATAGGCATAAAAAGAAGTGTTCATTAATGGGAGGAGATAGAGAAGGGACAGTGGAAGAAAAATGTGGAACTCAAAACTTTACAAAAAGTGAATGTTGAAAACTTTTGATGTAGTTGGAAAAATGAATATATAAATTTTTAAAAATAATCTATACAAATTTAATAAAAGGTTTTTAAACCCTACTCCCCAAACAAAAAGAAGTCCTCTACATTTGATTTGATAAATACAAATTAAAACTACTCTGACAACATCTGACAAATATCAGATTGCTTAATATTCCAAAAAATGAAAACGATAGAAGTTGGAGAGGTTGTGGGAAAAATGGGACACTAATGAACTATTGGTGGAATGGTGAATTGATGAAATCATTCTGGAGAGAAATTTGAAACTATGCTCAAAGGATTATAAAACTATGTATGCCAGGTGATTGCACAATATCACTATTATATCTGTATCCCAAAGAGGTGATGAAAAAGATATTTGTAGCAACCTTTTTTGTGGTGGCAAAATATTGAAGATTTAGAAGTGCCTATAAATTGGGGAATGACTGAACAAATTGTATATAAAAATCATGGAATATTCTTGCAAGAAGAGAAGAACAGACAGATTTAAGAAAAACCTGGAAAGTCATATGAAGTAATGCTAAATGAAATGAACAGACTCAAGAAAATACTGTATACAGTATCAGCAACACATTGAATCATGATTGATTATGAATGACTAGGCTCTTCTCAGCAACAAAATGATCTAAGACAAGTACAAAAGACCATGAAAGAAAATACTATTAACATTCAGATAAACAACTGATGAACTCTGAATGCAGATGGAGGCCTATTTTTTTTATTTACTTTATTTTTTCATTTTTTTTCTTTTGATATATTTGTCCTTATACCACAGAGGTAGAAAACCTTTTTTACTGCCAAGGACCATTTGGGGATTTATAACATCATTCATAGGTTATATTTGTTCAAACATTTAATTCATTCGCCCTTAAAATACCTGCTTGATTTATTGTATTTTTGAATTCTACCTGTTTGCCTGGGCAACACCAGAACAATATGGTTAGAGGTTCCCTGTTCCTAGTTTGCAACTATGACTAATATGGGAATATGTTTTCTGATATATCACAGGTATAACCTATATCAAATTTCCTAGCATTTTCCAAAGGAGCAAAGGGAGAAAGGAAAGAAGAAAAATTAGGAACTCAATATCTTGTTTAAATGAATTGCAAATATTGCCTTGATATGTAAATGGCAACAAAATAAAATACTATTAAAATAACCTCTGGAAAAATATAATTCAGCTTCTTTATGAGACTTCAACAATAAAATAAAGTGAAATAATGAAAAAAAGTAAATGTGAATAACAGAAAAATAACTTACCTGGAAAATACTTCAAGGAAAGACAATTTAAAAATTTTTGTATTATCTGAAAGTCAAGATTAAAAAATAGACCTACATAATATGTATCAAGCAATCATTGAGAAAAATACCTTGGTATTTTAGATCCTAAAGTTAAAATAGACTTTGAAAGGAATCAATGATTCCCTCCTAAAAGAGATCCCAAAATGAAAATCTCTGGTATTATCCTAGCCAAATTCTCTCAGATCAAGGAGAAAACATTGCAAATATCCAGAAAGAAACAATCCAAATTCTGTGAACTCACAGTCAGAATCATTGATATTTGGTAACTTCCATGGTAAAGAAAAAAAAGACTTGAAAGTATTTTTCAAATATAGGTATAAACTATAAATGTGAGTGCTTGTCTTGTGTAAGTTCTCTGCAAAATATAAATTTTTAAGGTGAGAATAAATTTGGCATTCAAACAACTTGGTCAGCCCAGGCTTCCTATAAAAGTTGAGATTTTAGTTGAAACTTAAATGAAGTCAGTGAAGTCAGTAGGTGGAATTGATGAGAGAGAGAGAAAGAAAGAGCATTTCAGGCAAGAGTGATAGAAAAATTGAAGAAATGTCATTTCTAGAATAGCTATAGAAGGCATTGGATGAAAGAGTATCTGGTGAGGAGTTCAGCATAAATATGTTGGAAAGTGGAGGTGACATTTAGACTTGGGAAATATGATTTTAAAATCCCAAACTGCTATTTACTAAGTGTAAAATTTACAAAATGCACATGTCATTTCTTGGTTCCATTTTCTTCATCTAAAAGGGTGGTGGTATTATGTGACAGAACCTTAATATAAATCTAGAACCCTTGACACTCAATTCCTGTTTCCATATCTTAAAAACATCTTCCATTTCTAATTTTCAAGATCACTTATGACTCTTGAGATGTTCTTAAATACCATAAAATACTGACTTATTTAGACATGTATTTTTGAAACATATTTTGTACTATAGGCACAACCTTATATTACAGTTGGCAGTTTTCTTAATTTCTTTTGGAAATCTTCTTCTCCCTTTTGTTTTCCCTTAGGGTGGTAAGTAAAGTGTCCAAGAGGTAAGAACCTGTGGGTAAACAGACTTTATAGCAGAATTTAGTTCCATCCAGAAAATACAGTCTGATTGATAGAGTGTTGTTTCATGTGCTATTCTTTTCATAGCAGACTTGTCATTGTCTCATGGGTATAACAGAAAACTCAGGATTGTCTTTACAGTGTGACTTTCTGTGATTGGCACTTGAAAGCAAATCCAATGGGGAAGATTTGATAGAATTAATTATTTAAAATTTGCTTCAGAATCTCAGTGATTGTCACACTTTACACATCCAAATCAATCAATCAATATACCTCTCCTTATTTTTAATATAATTTGAAATTTCTAAACACAAAATATTATTTACACTTTAGTGGCTATTTTGCTACCTTAATTGTGCTATTTTCTTATTGGGTAATACATTTTTCTGTTTTTCTCTATGCTAAATTTTTTTTCTTTGATAATTTATATCCTGATTCAACATAATTTGGAAAGAAAGAGTTGATTTCTTTTTTACTCTGGTTGATTAATTATATCAAAGATATTTGCCTATCTTGTTCCCAAATGAGGAAAAATATTATGAACTACTGCCAGCTTCCATGCAGACTTAAAAGTGTAACTAATGGATCTTATTTACAATAACATTTAATAATCCCTTTACTAGTCCAAGAAGAAGTGTTTATCTAAAGCCAAAATTTGAGTACTCAATGAATGAGAATGCTGTATCTTTTTGGACAATTGTTATTTCATATCAAGAAAGAACAGGACATACAGCAAGCTTTCAGTGAGAAGATTAATTTATTTGGCAACAAAATGTAGTGAAGGAATGAAGAAAAGTTTTGTGATTGTTGAATTTGGTTTAACTAAAAGAATAACTCAAACTGCTTACTTTTCCATAGAAACTTGAACTGATATATTCTTAAGTTTTTGACAGACAAATATATGTTGGAAATAATCCTTTGCTACAAACCGAGTATTGTGAGAATGCTTTGACAAACAGAGACAATATATATGTATGTGTGTGTATATATATATATATATATATATATATATATATATATATATGAATCCTACCATTTCTAACTGTTAAATTCTATTGCTCAATGAGATTACATATATGTATATTTTTCAAAATGTTATCTCTAGAGTTCTTTTCAGAAGTGCATGAAAGAATTATGCCAAACTATTTAAAGTGTATTCTATTTGGGTTATGGATGTTTTGAATACTTTCATTATTTTATGGCAAAGAAAACAATACCAGGTTTGCTTTCAACTAAATGAAACAAATTAAATTCTCAGCTTTAGGAGAAATTAAAAAAAAATTCAATTGATTGTGCTTAACTTTTGTTGAATACAGAAAAGTGATATTAAATGACATGCTATTCAGCTTTCTTACTGTGACTGATAAATTCTTTTAATATATTAATTAAAATTTTTATATTACAAAAAGAGTTGGATTTATTTCAAGGATGCATGATTCCATTCATGTGGCAAAGTCATTCCACATGCACAATTCACAATGCCTTTACAACTTGGTTGTTTGTCTCACAGAATTGTTTTGCCTTAAAATTCATGTTGAGATGATAATACCTTCAACAGTTTTAGCTGAGTTAGTCACCAGATGATAGATGTCATAGTTCACTACTGGTCTATACTTGGAGTCTTGTCAACTTTGAAATATTGGTCAAAATATGTGTTCTGCTGACAAAGCCTTGTAAAACCCATTGTAACCTGAAAGAAGCCTTTCCCGGTTTCCCTTTAATATTAGTGTATCGCTTATGTAATTATCTCTTTTAAACTGTATCTTTCTTCGTGTAAAGAATATCTCCCTCATTAAAATATAAGCTCCTTGATGGTCAGGAACTATTTTTCTCTTTTTTATTACCACCATAACTGCTTTAAATTACATATAGAATGACTGTTTATTGTAAAATTAATCATCTTAATCATAGATCCTTATATAGCACTTTGAAAATTTCAAAGAACCTGGAATTTCTTATTTTATTCTGAAGGTAAATATTACCAACATTATTATCTATATTTTGTACATGATAAAACTATAATTTGAAGAAGTTTTTGTAGCTTCCATAAGATTACAGAAATAACAAGTGTCTTAGATGGTATTAGAATCTAGTTTTCCCCTTATTCTACATCCTGTGCAAAATTCTATGCCCTTCCTCCCAAACCAGGCTGCATCACCTATATAATAGAAAGCATAGAAATGTAGAATTACAGATAATATGGTACAATTTTATTTTATATATATATATATAAAGAAATTGAGATATTGATTTACTTATCTAAAGTAAGTAAAAAATAGATAGATGATAGTGATAGAAGTCCATGTCTCTTTTTACCATTACATCCTGTCTTAGATTATTTCCCTTTATTTTATTTCAATATTAATTTCAACAATAATTACATTTATTTCAATATTAATTTTCAATATTAATTAATTGGGACTTTCTATAAAAGATCTGTTGAAATATTGACCTGTATGAAGTTTGTGATGTATTATAATTTACAAAAAAATGAGTAATTGGAGGACCATTAAAGTTTGATTTTTGTATAATTAATCACTTATAAAAGATCATTTTCTTTGAAGATTGTATTCTAACCAATTTATTCCAGGAATAGATATCTTTTGTCAACAGGTGATCTACCTTGAGATTAAATCATTCTTGAGTAAAAAAATATGAAGAACACAGCTAAAAATCATTTATGTTTTAGTTTCTTTTTTAAAAATTGAGACCTTTAATACTTATTGAATACCACAATAAATGACTCTTCTTTTTATGGAGAAATGCTTACAACCAGTCTTATGATTGTGATGATTTTTCAAAATATTTATTGTGTAATAGTCCCAGGAAATTGTCTTATAGTTGGAAATTCAAAAATATATTCATATAAATAATTTTAATTAATCACTGAAATGACTCTCAGGAAATATGCATATATATGTATATCTATATCTATATGTATATGCATATATGTACCAATGTATGTATGTTTGTCTGCTAAGTGGCAAAGTGCCTAGTCTGGGTTTATAAAGACCTGAATTTAAATCCAGTCCTAGACACTACTATATAACTTTCAGCAAGTCATTTAACCATTATACTTCGGTTTCCTCATCTATGAAATGAATTAGAGAAAGTAATGTCAGCCCCTCTGGTATCTTTACCAAGAAGAACCTAAATGAGCTTAATCAGTATCAGACAAAACTGAAACAACACAACAGCAACAACAACAACAACAACAACAACAACAACATAAACAACATTTATTCTGAATTGGAAACATTCCACTAAATAAAAAAGAAATAGAATCTTGATTTTAAATGAATAATTAGATTTTATCTAAGTGATACATTGAGTAGTGGACTTGACAACTGGCAAGACATTTCTCCTAATGCTTACAAGAAAGGAAAAATAATAGTAATAGAATTAGGGCAGTGGTTTGGGGAAATCATTCTTAGTACTCTAATGTTAAAAACATAACTTTAACTCTTTATTGCAACCTCACCTCTTCTATCTCAACAGACTTATTTAGATACTGATGCTAAAGTACCAATTTCTTAGAAAAAAATTAAAGTGGAATAACTGACATGCTCACCATATAATGTTTTCCTTATGAAAAAGGACAAGGATTATGTTCTGTAAGAAATGGAACATATTGTACTTCCCTCTAATATTCAACTCTAACAACTACAATGAAGATGTCTATAAAATAGATTTATAACACAAAGAGAAACTTTACAATAGGAAATAAATAACAAGGAAAATAAAATGCACTATAAATAGAATCATATTACAAGTCTCCTTTGAAATATAGTTTAATATGAACAGAACAGCATGGAAAAGAAAAGCTATAAAATAGACTAATATTATTACCTTCCAGAAATCATCTCTGTATTTTGGTCTTTGGTCACAAAATTGTGCTTGTCCTAAATGGAGTGCATGCCAAGAGGAAGTCTTTTATGAAGGTCTGAAAAAGCTAATGCAATCCTGTGCTACCCCTTTACATTCATTCCTAGCTAGATTCTTTTCTTATTGAAAATTTTCTTGCACTTAACACTTCTCTATTTGATTGATAACAATTCTCCTAAAGAGCATCAAACTTATATTTATGGCTCATGGTGTCATCTCTCAATAGCCACTATATAGTATTAGCCCCACAAAATGTTTTATTATGCTATTACAAAAAACATTGTGTGCTATCATGCTGAAGTGAAATTGCAGATACAACAATATGTGAGACCTGGTTCAAAAAAGTTCAAAATCACTTGAAAGATTGACCATTTGATATCTTGTATGTCATCTATTAGTCTCTCTTGTGTAATTGAGAAGGATGTTTCCAAATGTCAACATCGTTTTGAATTTCTGACCTGTATTGCATTAAATTTTCTATTTCTTGTCTCTGATTTGCTTAGTTTTCCTACTTCTAACTTGTGGTACTTAATTATCTCTTCCTACACCCATTCGTTTTGCCTATTTTTTATAATATGTCATAACATAAAGCATCCTATGTTTTATGTATCCAAAGATTATTGAATGAATTTTGGTTTTGAATCTGAAAAACAGAAAGAGATTTATAGTCCAAGATGAACACATTCTAAAGATGTGACCTAATCAAGTGAAAATGTAGGAGAAATTTTATCTCCTTCATTCTGGAAAAATATGCACTTCAAATTTGACTTGAGTTAGCATTAGTTTTTTTTTTTAATTTGTTCTTTTTGGGGGGGGGCAATGCTATATCAAATTGGATTGGTTATCCACTGATACTTTCATATCCTTTCAGGCAACCTGTTTTGTATCTACACCTGGTCTAATTTATGCTCATGAAATTTTTAATCTTGAGTACAAGATTTTGCATATATCCGTATTAAATTTCATTTATTTCAGTGTTTTGGCCTGCCAAGATCTTTTGGAATGCTTATTTAATCATTCAGAGTGTTGGTTAACTATTCCAACCTTGTCATCTTCAAATTTTACAAGTATGTCATCTGGGCCTTTGCCTAAACCACTAATGAAGACAACATTAAATATCAAAGTTTCAAGTGAAATTTCTGAGTCAACTTCTTAGAAACTTCTTTTTTCTGCCAAACTCCACATTGATTAGATATTAACTACTCTTGGAAAAGTCATTAAATCAATTCTGTCCAAAATTTTTCTATTATCTAGGTCATCTATTTCTATTTTTTTTTACACAAGAATTTCATGACAGAAGCTTTATGAAACATTTTGTTAACTATTGCTTAAAAATCTAAGGAGGACATAGAATAATAAACTTTGTTAAAAATAACCACAAATAGGGGCGGCTAGGTGGCGCAGTAGGGGCGGCTAGATGGTGCAGTGGATAAAGCACTGGACCTGGAGTCAGGAGTACCTGGGTTCAAATCCGGTCTCAGACATTTAATAATTACCTAGCTGTATGACCTTGGGCAAACCACTTAACCCCGTTTACCTTGCAAAAACCCTTAAAACAAAATAACCACAAATAATGTGTAAAGTATTTAAATTGGGAATATAGCAGAAAGTCAATTTGTGTTACTACAAATAGAAAACACTCTTTACATAAATAAAAAGCAAGATATATAATGAGACATTCATTATTTCTAATTGAAACTAACAATAATAATATAACAGTACAATAAAAATTGAAGTTAACAATATAAAAAAATCCTTTCCTAAATTAATTTGTAAATTAATAGAGTTATATGCTTATCATTTAAATTATCAAAGGGTTGGGGACGGCTAGGTGGCACAGTGGATAGAGCACTGGCCCTGGAGTCAGGAGTACCTGAGTTCAAATCTGGCCTCAGACACATAATAATTACCTAGCTGTGTGGCCTTGGGCAAGCCACTTAACCCCATTGCCTTGCAAAAACTTAAATAAAATAAAATAAAATAAAATAAAATAAAATATTAAAGGGTCTCTTTAGAAAATTAAATACAATGAGCAAAAAATTATCTGAACAAATTCTTATATAAAGGAAATCTTAAAAATGGAAATCAAGGAAGATTAATATTACCAGACCCCCCAAAATATTACAATATAATAGCCATTAAGGTTGATACTTGGTTAAAATAGAGAAAAGTAAATAAATGGAAGACTTGTAGAACTGAGTATAGCAACAAGGTCTTCAATAAATCCCAGAATACCAGTTATTCTAATTTGTAAATATTCATTATTTTTTAAAAATAAGAAAATTACTAAGTAATCTTGCAGAAATTAGGTTTGGGACAGTAATTTATACCATAGTAGATTTCAGATGAATGTGACCTAAATATTAAAGTTGATATCATAAACAAGATAGTGGAGAATGAAAGAATGAATGTTATAGAAATATATCTATGTGAAAGTTTTGGTTTTTTGACTATTTTTGGCAAGGTAATGGAGTTAAGTGACTCGGCCAAGGTCACATAGCTAAGTAATTATTAAGTGTCTGGGTCCGAATTTGAACTCAGTCCTTCTGACTCCAGAGCAGATGCTCTAACCATTGCTGCCACCTTGCTACTTCAACATCACTTAGCTGCCCCTGAAAGATTCTTAACTTTACAAAGGATAAAGATAATCACAGAAGAAAGCATGGACACCTTTGATTACATAAATTTGAGAAGATTTTGCTTAAACATTAATGTATGTAGAAATAAAAAATATGAGAAAATTTAAGATATAAGCATACAAATTTTATACAAAGTTTTTATATGCATGATGAAGTCAAATTTATGTTGAATAAATGTGATAGATGAAAACAAGATGTTTTCCTCAACAGATAAGTAGCCAAAGTATATGAGTAGTAAGTTTTCAAAAGAAATTCAAGTTATCAAAAAAACTACATGGGGGCAACTAGGTGGCGTAGTGGATAAAGCACTGGCCCTGGAGTCAGGAGTACCTGGGTTCAAATCTGGTCTCAGACACTTAATAATTACCTAGCTTTGTGGCCTTGGGCGAGCCACTTAACCCCATTTACCTTGCCAAAAAAAACCCTAAAAAAAACTACATAGGATGTGTCCAATCACTTTTACAAGAGTAATGAAAAATGAAATGTTTCTGCAGTTGCACTACATGCCTATCAGATTTTTAAAGATAAAGTTTAAAATGATGATTTTATAGATGAGATTCAAGAGAGACAGCTTAATGCATATAGGTTGACCTGTATATTGGTTCAAATATGCTGAAAACAAATTTAGTTTTCTACCTCCCCCAAGTCATTAAGCTATATACACTGTTTAGCTCACTAATACCACTACTAGGAATGTGATTCACAGAGGTTATATAAAGAGAGAGAAAATACTATATGTAGATATATTTATATCAGTATTTCTGTAACATAAAAAACCTGGAAAACAAAGTTGGTGTAAATCAAGTTGGGAATTGCTGGACAATTACTGGCATATGAATAAAATGTAATATCATTTTGAATAAGAAATAGCAAATATATAGAATACTAAGAAAATTGTGTAATGTATGCATCCAATGCAGGTTATAAGTATATTCAGATGGGCTGAAATGAGACATTTATAGATATCTCTGCAAATGTTTGCTCTCCTTTTCAAGAAGGGCTTTGATTCTTTTTTGGAGGGGAAAAGAAGTCAATTTGAGACTGATCATTCAGTTCTCCTCTGAAATAGGATTAAATAGAATTATCTAACCACTTCCTCAAATATTTTTAATCTAGAAGCATGGTCTTTGAGGTTCATCCTTGATGGTGCCGGCTTTGGTCACCATCACTTGAAGAGAAAAAGGTAGCCTTAAGTTGACATCAACAGGCTAGACTCCTTCCTATAAAATAATTGCCACACATTTATGTAATCATAAATAAAAATTTAAAAATAAATCAATTTGTATGCAAATAGATAAAAATTGGAGTTCTGAAAATTAGAACATTACAGAAAAAAATCCTTAGTGGTACAACTATCAGATTAGAAGTAAGATATCCTATTACAAAGATAAGATGTTGTCATGCTATCTAAAGAATTGAATGACACTGGATAGCAAATAAAAATACGAATAATCAACATGAGGAAGACTGAGGAGAAAAGGCTAGCTCTGTATTTGGAGAAATCTAAGGTTGCAACATTTTCATTTTCCACTATTTTTTTCAATAACTCTATTATAATGTCACATTAGAATTCCAAATCCTCTTTCAAAGGAATTTTTCAAAGACAGAATATCCCAATTGTGGTTGAGAGACTGATTATTTATCCTTGAAATCTTTTAATTCTAGACCCAGACAAACCATGAAATGTATTGATTCTTTGAAAACCTATGGTCACATCTATGCCACAATGAGGTATATAAGGCATATCTTCAAGACGAAAATACAATTAAATATAATTAGGTTTTTTTTCATCCAGAAGAATTTCAAGTTGTGGATATATTTAATAAACTAGTGCTTACATGCATGATCACTGCCAACATATTTCAATTAAATAAAACAGCATCAATTTTAATTGCTTTGCTGATATGCACATAAAAGCTGATGTACTACAAACAATTCATAAAACTTCCTCCAAAAAATTTAGATGATGTGATAATCTATTTTAATATGACATTAAACTCTCTGAAGCAATGAGACAAAAATATGGCAAAATAATAAAGTCTCTGTGCTAAATGAATATTTAAAACTGTGATAACAAGAAGTATATCCAGAAGATCATACTTAATTTCTAGTTGCTACTGTTTTTACACAATACTCAAATTCACAATGTTTTATGAATGATATGAGTTGGTTGGTCAAAATGATTGAGTATGTTCTCATAATTATTAAATGCTTCATTTTATTTATAGAGCAATTTTTTCTCAAACAATAGAATAGAAACCTCTCTTCTTGTTAGGAACATTATTGTTGTAATCTTGAAATCTCATAATGGTATAGTATTTTGAAAAATAGAGTCTTTGGTAATAAATTATTGAAATATTTAGAAAAGAGTAAATGAATATTTCTAAGTTATAAGTATCATGTGGAGGAAGCACATTAATTTGTTGTAAAAATACAATTTTACTGAGATTTCAGAAGAAAAATATATTCATGATTTTATTTTGACTGTAGCCTCATGGATCAGAACCATAAGTACACAAGAATTATCCTTTTGAAAATGAATGCATTAATGTAAAAAATTGAAGCAATAATAGTAAATGTTATAAAGTAAATTTAAAAGAAAAATAGTTGTTTCTTGGACTATAAATTTTGTAAGCCCGAAAGTCACAAAAATTGGAAAGATTATACTGTAGAAAGGTAGATCAAGTCAATTTTATGTGTCTTCTCTTATGAAAATATATTATTTAATTTATTACCTATAATGTCCAACTGTTTTGCTTTTTATAGCTGTTACTCTCTCCAGAAAAAAATACAATACACAACACAATTTTTGCTTAAAATAAGATTGATACTTTGCTTCCCCAAAGTCCTGATATAAAATATTTTGCATGCTCAGTGGTGTCAATGCAAAAGTGACCATAAATGAAGATGATAAAGAAAATGACAGAAAATATTTTTCAGCATTATGAATGAAAAAAGTCAAAAGTTTGTGGTCTACACAGAATATTACAAATATGCTAGGAATATTAATTTAGGAACTGAGAAACACCAGGCATGGGAAGCTCAAAATAACATCACAAAAATGAACTTGGTCATGTATTAACTTATAGAAAAAAAGCCTGGTTTATTCATAAATGAGTCATTCCCTAATCAAATGCTTTCAGCCATTTAGACCAATGATTTATTAGAGCAAAGATGAAATCAATATTTAACTAGAAAGAAAAATAAAATTAAAATATAAATAGATGTAAAAAATCATTCCAATATATTTGAAAAAATACTAATACAAAATATATGAATAGTGAACAAAATAATATAGAACTAAATCATTACCACTTACCAAATAATCAACATTTGAATGTTATTCTTTATTAGAGGTAGGAAGAACTCAAAACTGTTTCAACCCATGAACACTAATTCCATTATCAATTTATCTGTAAAATTTTAATTAGATGAGGAGTTAAAGAGAATGAGTATTATCACCTGAAGAAACATTGGAGTAAACAGAAATCACTTTTAAAACATATGGATGATGTCAGAAGAATAAAAAAAGACATCATAGGTCAGAGTAACAACAAATAGATGAAAATTTAAAAAATCTATATTTTATATAAAAGCAAACATTTTGCCATAATGGTGGAACCACCAAAATTTACTCTATTATCATGATCCCTAAAGTGCTAGGAAGAAGGAATGGTCTGAAGAAAAGAAATATTTTAGAAATGAGACCTTTAACTTCTGGCCATGAAAATTGCTTCCCAGCTTTCTGTTTTTCTTCTAATTTTGGCAGCATTGGGTTTTTAAGTGCAATTTTTTTTAATTTAATATAGTCAAAATCATTCATTCTGCAATTTATAATGTACTCTATTTCTTGCTTGGCCATAAATTTCTCCCCTTTCTATAGCTCTGACAGAATATTTCTTGATCTGTTATTTGGTTATATTTATATGTTCTTTTCCTTTCTCTTTGATTTCTTTGAGGTGCATCCCTAGTGGTGATATTGCTGACTCAAAGCATATAAACAATTTTGTAGCCCCTTGGACACAGTTGCAAATTATTCCAAAATATTTCAAGCAAGCATTAGTGTCCCAATTTTTCCACATACTCTCCAACATTTAGCGTTTTGTTTTTCTATCATATTAACTCATCTGAAAGGTGTGTACCAATACTTTGAGTCAATTTGAATTTCTTTAATTAATAGTATTTAGAGGACTTCTTCAAATTACAATAGATAACTTTGATTTTTTTTCCTTTAGAAAAATGCCTGTCCATATCATTTGACTATTGTTTAATGATTTATATTTTTATAAATATAGCATATTCTGTTTCTATATATTTGATAAATCACACTTTTATCAGAGAAACTTGTCATCATATTTTTCATCTAATTTCCTGCATCTCTTATGATCTTTGCTGAATTCATTTTGTTTGGATAAAAGCTAGTAAGTCTGAAGCCAGACTTGAACTAATAGTTTTCTGATTTCAAGCCCAGAACTGAGTATCTACCTAGTGTGATTGGTGTACTTAAGTATTTAGAAAATTATACTGTAGAAGAGAGCTTAGGTTTGTCCTATTTGTTTATAGAAGGCAGAAATAAAAGCAATATGCAAAGAGGAGTCAATTTTCTTTTGATATGAAGAAAAATTTCCTAGGAAATCACAACTGCTTAAGGTTGTAATTGCCTAGGGAAGCAATGAGTCCTTGACTGATGGAGACCTTCAAGAACTGGTTTTATATTCTTTACCTGTCCAGTCTAGGAATCTTGGAACTATCTGAGGTAATTCCTTCATCCATGAGTAATTGATAACACAGTCATCAAAACCAAAACCTTATTTCCCTTTGGGTAAAGATTATGCCTCTCAAGCTATCATTTCTTCCTTCAGAAATCTGAACCAGCTCCATGCACTTTGTAATCTTTTCTATAAAGTTCAAAGGTTGGCAAGTGGTTGTGTCATTCATACATAGGATATGTCTTCTAAATGAAAAAAAATGTATTTTCTTTAGAGATGAAATGATGTGCAGTGGTGATCAGGCTAATTAAAAGAGGTGAGAATGATAAAGATCAAGTCTAATATCATTTCTACATGCTAAAAAAATGTTGGAAGACAGTCATAATATGGTCTTTAAGCTACCTCTCCTCCAAAGCAAATCTTACATGGGACTAATGCTATGTTACAAAATATAGAAAGTATTCAAGGTGTCTTAAAGAAGAAATTAAGGAATACAAAATTCCTTGTGTGACTCATATGTCATTTTTTTTTAGTAAAAAGTGACCTTGGTGACTCTACAAAAATTGTAGAACTGGAAGTCAGAGAATCTATATCCCAAATTGTGCTATTTTCCCCTATGTGATCTTTAGTAGGTCATTTCAATCTCTCGGTTTTGAATCCCCCATCTATAAAACAGTGGATTTCAATTAATTTTTTAAATTTTTTTCCAAAATTGCATCTATTTTATTTTTTAATATTCATACATATTCACATGTATAGTTTTAAGATACAAAATTTTCTTCCATCCTTCCTACCCACCCCCATCCCTTCAGTGGCAAATAGGTTAAAATTGTACATACATATTTTTAATAAACATGTTTACAGATTAGTCATTTTTGGTATGAGGAAAAGGATTAAGGATAAGAGATAATTTTTATAAAGTGTTCATCATATTCTGAATGGTTGTTTTTTTGTTTTGTTTTGTTTTTTGTTTTTCTTCCTCTGTAATTAGATTATTTCTAAATTGCCTTAAATTTGTTTCATATGCTCCCAATTCTATGACTTGACCTAAATAACTATGGACAAATATTGCTATTGTTATTCTTCTTTTGTTTTGTTTCCTTTTTTTGGCAAGAAAATTGGGTTAAGTGACTTGCCCAAAGTCACACAGCCAGGTAATTATTAAATGTCTGGGCTGGATTTGAATTCAGATCCTCCTGACTACAGGGATGATTTCTAACCACTGTGCAATCTAGCTGCCCTTTTTTTCATTTTCTAAGAAAACCAGTGATGTTCTGACTTGAACATGATTTAAGTGAGGCAGAGTTACACAAAGTTGTCAGTCTTACTCTCTCTTCCAGACTCATCAAAGTTCAGAGGTAAGACAAAAGTCAGGACTGGCTATGACCCAGATACAGGTTGTTGCATTGGTATCTTCCATCTCTTACCAAGCTTTAAGTTCCTCATAGAGTTTGCTTCAGCCACCTTTATGGTCAAAAAATTATTCTCTTTCACTATGAGCAAATAAAATCTGACTGAAGAGGTGATTGTATTCAGTATATTTTTCAGATGTTTTTTATGGTAGACAATCTTGGGAAAATTAGATCCAAATAAAATTTTTGGTTCTAGCTGTCTGATTCATTTTTTACAACATTGCTATAATAACCAATGACTAAAAATACTTGAAAAATTTTGTTTGGAAGCTCAACCTTCAGTCACCTAATAATAAAAGCAACTTCTGGGATCATTGCTGATCAGCAGAAATAATAGGCTTTTGCTTTTGAAGAGAATATTAAATTTGATATTTTGACAATGAGAAATTATGACATTAAAATGTTCAATAAAATGGCAAAACATATACCCCTTCAATTTGAGGCTATAATTAACTGCAATTCTAAAAATCATTCTGACAAGTATTGATCATATTAGTTCACGTCAGTTTCATAAACTATCCTCTTTATTTTGGAGACCTCCTTCTCTTCAATGTGAGTAGTCAGTGCATATGATCAGTATTGGTCCTAAAGGTATCAAAAGTCTTCTAACATCTGTACTTAGATGAATGATTGGAGATTAAAGAATTTTTAAATTAAAATTCACTAATAAGAATTATAAGATCCCTTAATGGTTTATGTTCTTCTTAAGGGATTTTTAGATTCTTCCTGATATATGAAAAGATATCAATTGAAAAAGAAAATATCATCTCAAGTCCTCACATCCTCACCAAGATGCAGAAAAATAGAGGATTTTTGATATAACTGAGATGATTAATAAATGACCCTAAAAGGAATTATATATGTATCATCATTAAATATCACCACTACACACACACACACACACACACACACAAACACAGCAGTATCTTAGAAGAGCATTTATTCTACCTCTTTGTTAAAAAAAAAAAATCTTCTGATCTTAATACATCCTAACAGCTAGTATTTGATTCCTGTGTTGCTAATGGTTCTTATACTTCAACAGCTTTCAGTTCCTTCAGCACTATCCAAATGGGCAAATAGCAAACCTAATGAGATCTGACTCTGATACAATGTTGCACAAAGTAAACTAAGTGTATTTTCTATAGCAATATAATATTGCCTTGACTCCTGAAAGAGTGACTACTTAACTTTCTTATGTGATATAATACTCATTTTCTATAAGAAATGTATTATATTATAAAAAATCCTTCATAATTCTCTAGGATACCATTATTTGCAGTAACCTATTTCAGAGAAGGACAAATATCCATTTCAAATCAAAAAGCAGAATTGAAAAATCAGAAGGGAAACCTCACATTCCGTTAGCACAACAAAGCAATTCACAGTGTTTCAACTACAAATCCATTCACAATAGGCTATAGAATATGTTTAAAATGGTAGTTAATTTTAGGTACTGAAACTTTTGGCATTAATATGAATAGCAAACATTAAATTTGTATTAGGGAATATCAAATCCATTAGACAATTAATTTTCCAGCATGATCAAAATTTGTGGTGCTTCCAATGGTTTGGATGACTGGATGACTCAATGTTAACCTTTAGGCATTGAAGTTGTAGAAAAGTAGAATAAAAGGATAAAAGTATAGATATGTGAATAAATTAATAATTTTGATTATTGAATCTTTTAATCTCCTTGAGATCAGGGACTTATGTTGTGGCATACTTTTTTATACCTCTCGTTTTTCCTTCAGCTCCTTTCTGTTCTAAGAGTTCAAACCAGCTTTGTAAATAATACTACAGATATGATTGATTCAGAACAAGTCAATGTTAAATTTTTTACAGTGTCCACTGTTTAGGAAAGCACAAAAGAATATGGTACATTTTAGTAAAATTTCCATTAAGTATGCTAAAACATCACAAACTAAATTATACTAAGTTGTGGATTGAGAGCATATCTACAACTGGAGCACATTCTATGTGGGCTTTTCTAGGCTATTGTGGTACTGTGTTTTGACTTGACCATTAATAGCTCAGGACTTTTGTTTATCTCCTTCCCATTTCTTTATTTGATTTCCCTGCTAATTCCTTCTTGTGTCACATTATATCCTCTCTTTCCATCCATGAAATTTTTTTCTAATTTTTTTGTCATTTCTGGCTTCTTCTCCTGCTTGTCTATATTTCAATTCTGAGGTTTCTTATTTAAAGTTGTAAGGATGGTTTGGGAAAGGGAGTAGATTGTCCTTAGCAGACATTCACTCCTAGACAGTGGACAGAGAAAGTCCTAAAGGATTTGAAATAGGCATGTGGCTTTATGTCATAATGGAGTCCACTTGGGAGATTGTCAACATTTTCTTCCCAAAAGCACATGCCCAGTCTACCTTGTTCTTATTCTTCAGCCTTCCAGACTATCTTTGGGGGGGGGGGGCTTTAATCATTATGTATCATCACTGGGACTTTAGCCCTAGGCTTTCCTGCACTGCAGGGCATAGAAAGGTGAAAACTGCATCTATTTATATTTTGTTGATGAAAAATGTAGAATGAAGGTTGAGGATTTTTTCTTTTTTTCTTTTCTAACATTTTAATGATGTAGCTATTACAGCTGGTGTTGGAATAGAGATGCCAAAAATCAGTAGACCAACTGTTGTTTCGTCTGAACCTTTTTCATAAGATGTACAAGAGCTCTTTAACTCCTGGGAATTAGTCCCAAAGAGGCTGGCACAAATCATAATCAAATCTCTGTTGAAACACCTTTCCTTTTCTTCTGTTTTGGATCAAAATTCTGGTTTCAAAAGCATTCATAATAACACAAGTTGGCACGTGCTCAGGACTAACATTCCCAGTGAGTCAACAGCTCAGGGTAATCTCTTTTGAACATTTCCTTGTCCTCCATTTCTAATATAAACAAGATGGAATGACAAACCAGAGTTGAGGTATAATGTTATCAAGGATTAGAGGAGAAAGAGAGGAAATTCAGGAATAAAAAAATAGGCAGAAATAATTTTAGGATAAAAATAGAATATGCTCAAGTTAGTGTGATGTAATGAAAATTGCATAGATTTTAAAAAATAATCTAAGTAGAATCTCTATGAATCAAAAAGTAAGTCCTAGAATGGAGAGTCTAGGCTCTTAAGTTAAGAAAAGGGAAACAAAACATTAACTGAGGTGAGAAATATCTTCTTACTTCCTTCAAATAGGATGATTAGGAGAGTCTTGCAGGCAAATTCTGACAAGACATGGAAAAGAATCTTCTTAGTACAAGTTTTGGGATAGAAGTGAAATACAAAAGTCAGGGAATCCAAGAGGTTACCATACCTACTTTGCTAAGCTTCCTCACTCCCCATTAATCTTTGACTCTTGCTAATAATACAGGTAAAGTTGACAGGGAAATACCAAGTTATAACTTAATGATGCTCACTCCATTCAATTCACTTCCTGACAAGAAGGTAACTATATATGCATTTTCTTCTCTCCAGTTAGGTATAAAGAATGGTTCCTTCATTCTCGTAAGGAATTCTCAGTGAAAACCCTCTCTCCATTTATGTAAGTACCATATGCACCTTACAGTCTTTGAGAATGTTTAAGGGCATCAAGGTTAAATGATTTATACATAGTTATAAAACTCAATATGTGTCATGCACTTATTCTTGCCAAACTTTAATCTTGATCCAATATTCCATATTGCTTTCTTCGTAGGAAACATTTACACAAGATCTCTTCAAGTAAAATGATGATACCTGCATTCCTTGACACATCTAGTCTTATAAACTATACCTTGAAAGGGATGATAGCTGAATTTCATATAGTACTCTAACCTTCCCCCTTCAATATATCTCATACACACGCTGGTTCTTTTGAAAGATTGAAGAGCTTATTTATTGAATACATGACTAAAAAATGTAACAGCCTCTTTGGGGAAATAACCTAAGAGACAGACATGCTGATATATCTAAATAACCTCTATGCATGAAGAATATTAGTACTAATACACAAATACTTAAAACCCATTTATGTATTGAACACACAGACAAGGCTGACATTGATTGCATGCTTTGAGTGCTTTTGATGGATGATTGCCAAGTTCACAGAGGAGTTTAAGGATCCCAAGGCATATGACAATCCTTCAAACACATGGATGAAACTCTAATATTCCCTTGAGTTCTTTTTTTTTTCTTTTGAAGGATGAACACTTAGTATCAAAGGAAATTAAGAATTTATCAGGATAGTGATCCTGGGAAGATGGATAAATGAAAGGTATCCTAGGGGTATTTCTTCAATAACACACTAAATGATTTGAATCAAGAACTCCAAAATGCTCAAAACTCAGTAATGACATGAAGAAGAAAAGTGAAAGGGAAAAATATCTTCAGAATGAGATGATTCATAGGGAAAAATAAACAAACTTAAAATCAATTTTTTTAGAACAGTGCTCTAAATTTTTTTTTACCATGGCCATGCTCCCTCCTTTAATCTTCCCTGGCTCCCACAGCTCAATCGAGGTCCAGGAAAACCTACAAATCATATAACTGACAATTAATTTTGGAATTAGAACTTTTAGCAGTAGAAAGTGAACTCCTCTTCCAATGTGGGCAAAGATACAGTTGCTCTGTATCTTCTTGTGCCTGCCATTCATCTAGTGACACAGATCAAGGATGTTATTTATTATTATTATTATTATTATTATTAAAATCATGATTATCATTCCTATTTTTTTTAGGTTTCTGGCAAGGCAATGGGGTTAAGTGGGGTTAAGTGCCTTGCACAAGGCCACACAGCTAAGTAATTATTAAATGTCTGAGTCAAATTTGATCTCAGGGACTCCTGACTCCAGGGATGGTGCTCTATCCACTGCACCACCTAGCCTTCCCTATCATTACTATTATTAACACAAAACCGAGATAGCTAATTATGATAATGATGATGATGATAATAATCACAAAAACAATAATAACTAACATTTACATAATCCTTATTATGAAGAAGTGACCGTGTTAAACACCTTACATTTATCTCATTTGATCCTCATAACAATGGCAAACACTATTATTACCTACATTTTACAGATGAGAAAACTGAAATACGGTTAAGTGATTTGCTCAGGGTCACTAAGTATTTATAGATAATTCTCAATTCATTCCTTCTTAAGTCCAGTCTTGATGCTCTTTCCATTGTTTCATCTAACCCATATTGTGCCAGTTAGCTGTGCCATGTGTTTAGGATTGTTTTAAGAATTATACTTAAGGGGCAGGTAGGAGATACAGTGGATAGAACACCAGCCCTGGAGTCAGGAGTCCCTGAGTTCAAATCCAGCCTCAGACACTTAATAATTACCTAGCTGTGTGACCTTAGGCAAGTCATTTAATCCCATTGTCTTGCCAAAAAACAAAAAAGAAACAAACAAAAAGAAATATAGTTAAGGAATTGAAACTTTATCATTATCCCATTATCAGCTTGAGTTGAGGCCTGATAATTAGATGAACTTGAGACTTAGGAAGAAGGAAATGACCATTATGAAAAACTATGGAGAGCAGAGGAATAAGAGAGGAAGTTGGAGACCAGAAGCACAGTGCATTTAACTAGTTATACAATCCACTAGGAAAAATGTAGTTTGTAAAGGGGAAAAGAGATTGGTAAAGATGGAATTCAAATACTTTGGGGAATACTACTTTGAGCAGTAGAAAATCCAACTCCTAAGGACTAGACTAGAGACTGAAAAGATTCAGTTTCTGAAGGAAGAGTCCAGAAGAGGTGGAATTGGTGAATTTGAAGAACAGTTCTTGATCCAGTGGTCTTTAGGCTCTCTCCTGGAGTTGTACTCAAGAAAGTGAGGTCATTTTTAACCATCTGAGGGACAAAGGTCATCAAAGCCTGGTGATCTGAAGGAAGAGAGAGAAAAAGTAGTAAAACAAGGGGTGAGACAGAACAGCAAAAAACATTTTAAAGCAAGATAATCAAAGGAAAAATTAGCACTCTTTGAGAAATATAGATAAATGCAACTGAAGGAATAAAAATTAGCAAGAATTCAAAGAAAACAAGTTCCTTTTTTATAAGGTTTTTGCAAGGCAATGGGGTTAAGTGGCTTGTAGAAGGTCATACAGCTAGGTAACTATTAAATGTCTGAGGCCTGGATTTGAACTCAGGTACTCTTGATTCCAGAGCTTTTGCTCTATCCACTGTGCCACCTAGCCACCCAAAAGCAAAGAATTTCAAGCAGAAAGATGAAATAGTCTGAGAAAGATGAAGATAACATGATTTCTTCAAGGACACCTGAAATAACAATAGAGCAACTCCAAGAATTTCTAGAATGATCTCAGAATTGCAAAAAAAGTGAATATGTATCAAATAAATGAGAGTAAAAATTAGATTTCTTAAGAAGGAATCAGTAGTTATATACAGAGGTTTTTTCCCCAAGCTTATTTAATATTTCACAGTCCCCAGTTACATGTTACATGTAAAAACAATTTTTAACATCCATTTTTAAATCTTTGACTTCTGAATTCTCTCTCTTCTTCCTTCTCAGCATCCTATCTCATTGAGAAGGCAAGCAATTCAATATGGGTTATAAATGTGTTGTCATGCAAAATATTTCCATAAGTCATGGTGTGAAAGAAGATATAGGAAAAAATTAAGTAAAAAAAGAAGATATAGGAAAAAATCCTCAAGAAAAATAAGAAAGTAAAAATAAAAAAGTATGCTTCAGTATGTATTCAGAGACAATCAGTTCTTTCTCTGGAGTGGACAGCATTTTTTTCATTATAAATCCTTCAGAGTTTTCTTAGATCACTGTATTGCTGGGAATAGTTAAATCCTTCACAGATGGTACTTTGTAAACAGTAAATTTTACTTTGCATCAACTCCTGTAATACCGTCAAGCATTTTTGAAAGCATCCTCATCATTTCTTATAGTTGAATAGCATTTTGTCATAATCACATGCCACAATTTATTCAGCCATTTCCCACTGACTGACTTCTCCTCAATATCCAATTATTTACCACAAGATTTGTTATCAATATTTTTGTGCACATGGACACTTTTTTTCATGTTTTTGATCACTTTGAGGATATTATTAGGTCAAAGGGTATACATTATTTTTTGTTCTTAGGTTTTTGGGGGGGATTTTAATATATATATTTTTTATTTTGTACAAATTATTTTTTTACATTGCTAAAATATTCTTGTTTAAGAGTAAACATAATACCCCCCCCAAAAAAATATAGACCTTCATGAGCAATAAAGTAAAGGAAAGAGAAAAAATTAAAATAAAAAAAAACGTGCTTCAGTCTGTGTTCCAACACCACCAGCTCCATTGCAGGTGGATCACATTCTTATGATAAGTTCATCACAAAAGCAACTTCCATATTTTTCCACCTTTGCCATTGCTGATAGCAACTACCCTCATTCATACCCCCCCCCACTACCATATACTACATTTTCTCTCACCTTTCACTCTGTCCCTTTTCATAAATGTGCTATAGGGTAGCTGAGTGGCTCAACAGTCTGATCACAGGCCCTGAGGCCCAGAGGCCCCGAGCCCACATTCTGCCCATAAGGCCCAGCAACTACTGGGCCTTGTGGTCCTGGACAGGCCATCCAAACCCAGCCCCTTGCAAGAAGTAAAAAAGAAAATGTGTTATATCTGACCTCTCTGCCCCATGGTAAACCCTGTCTTCCATCATTCACATCCTCACCCCCAGCCCCACCCCCTTCTCTCCTTTTTACTCTAGATGTCTATACCCCATTGAGTATATATGCTGTTTCCTCTCCTAGCCACCTCTGATGAGAGGGAAGGTTCCCTCATTCCCCCTAGCCTTCCCCCCTTCCATATCATTGCAACAGCTCATTGAAATAAAAGAATATTATTATATGAAATATCTTAGCTTATTCCATCTCTCCTTTCTCTTACTCCCATTACATTTCCCTTTTAGCCACTGACTCTACTTTTACAATATATTATATCTTCAAATTCAGCTCTCTCTGGTGCTTCATCTATAAAAGCTCCTTCTACCGGCTCTATTAAATAATAAATTTCTTATGAGTATTATCAGTATCATTTTTCTATGCAGGAATACATGCAGTTCATCAGCATTAAGTCACTCATATTTTACCCTCCTCCTCCACTCTCTATGCTACACCTGAGTACTGTATTTGAAAGTCAAACTTTCTGTTCAGCTCTGATTGTTTCAACAGGAACAATTGAAATTCCTCTGGTTCATTGAAAGTCCATTTTTTCCCCTGGAAGAGGATGTTCAGTTTTGCTGGGTAGTTGATTCTCGATTGCATTCATAACTTTTTTGCTTTCTTGGATATTATATTCCAAGTCCTATGAGTCCTTAATGTAGTTGCTGCTAAGTCCTGTGTGATCCTGACTGCAGCTCCACGATATTTGAATTGTGTCCTTCTGGCTGTTTGTAACATTTTCTCTTTTACTTGGGAGTTCTGGAACTTGGCTATAATATTCCTGGGGCCGTGGTATTTTTGGATCTCTTTCCAGTGGAGATCAGGGGATTCTCTCAATTTCTATTTTGCCCTCTGCTTCTAGGATATCTGGACAATTTTCCTGTAGGAATTTTTTAAAAATGAGGTCAAGTCTCTTTTCCTGATCATGACTTTAAGGTATCCCAATAATTTTTAAATTATCTTTCCTAAATTTGTTTTCCAGATCAGTTGTTTTTTTTTTTTTATGAGACGTTCCACATTTTCTTCTAATTTTTCATTCTTTTAGTGTTGAAGCATTGTGTCTTGACTTCTCATGAAGTCAACAGCTTCCTTTCATTCCATTCTACAACTGAAGGATTTGTTTTCCTCAGAGAGCATTCTTATCTCTTTTTCCATTTGGCTAATTCTGCTTTTTTGAAACATTATTCTCATCAATAACTTTTTGAACTATTTTATCCATTTGACTTATGCTGGTTTTTAACATGTTATTTTCTTCAGCATTTGTTTGGATCTCCTTGACTAAACACCACTTCTCAATGGTGTTCCTCTATTTTGTCTGTTTACTCATTTCCCCAATCTGTGCCTGGTTTTAGGGTGCTTCCTGAGCTTTTTAGTATTATTGGGACACCCCCCCACACAAGGATCTCAGTGCATGAAGCTCTATCTACCTTCCTGGTCTGTTAATGACCACAAGTGCACCCCTCTGCCAGAGGGCTGAGGTGGGGGGGGGGGCTGCTGTTCTATGAGTGGCCTAGACTGTTATCAGGATCTCAATGTGGTCAGAGCACTAAGAGTCCTGTTCCATGTACAGAGGACAGACCTTGGCAGTCTCTCTCCACTCCCCTATATTTGGTAGGCTGAGCACTCAAGGCTCAGTTGCCTGGGGGCTCCTGTTTACCTTCACTGCCTGCTTCCTTTTCCTGGAACTGGGCTATTGAGGCCACCTTTACTCACTGAGTAAACTGAGGGTTGGGCTTCAGGCACTCACTCTAGCAGAGGTCCCCCTACTAATCTTCCAAGTTTTGCCTGGTGCTCCACGGGGTGTAGATTGGTAAACTGCCCCATCTGCCATTAGCCATAGCTCCTAGGCACCCTTGGGCTGCCTGTAGGAGGCTGAAGCTCCTTCACTCTTGCAGATCACCCCCTAGCCCCATGGGGTGGAGCCTCTCCACTATTTTCCAGGTTACTTGGGTCTGGAGAATTGCCTCACTGGATTCCTTTGTGGGTTCTGTTTCTCAAAAATTTAGTTAGAGTCATAATTCTATGACTTTTGAAATATTATAGAGAGAACACCTAGGAGAGGCTCTTCTCTTGTCACCATCTTGGTTCCGGCCCCTCACTGAACTCGTATGCATGGTTTTATAGACCATTGGGTATAGTTCCAAATTGTTCTAAAGAATAGCTGAATCAGTTCATAGCTCTTCCTGCTGTGCATTATTTTCATTACATCCCCTCCAAAATTTGTAATTTTTCCTTTTCTTTCCTGTTAATCAATCTAAGAATAATGATGTAGCTACTCAGAATTGTTTTAATAGACATTTCTCCAATCAATAATGAATTAAAACATTTTTATATGTCAATTGATGAATGGGTCTTATTTTTATAAATTTGAATTAGTGTTCTATGTGTTTGAAGAAACAAGGTCTTTATCAGAGAAATTTGCCTCAATTTTTTTTCACAAGTACTATTGCTAGCTGAATTTCCCTCCATCTTATTTCTTCCCTCTGTTTATTATATCCTCTCTTTTTATTCCTATTTCTGTCCTCAAAAGTGTTTGGTTCTGATTACAACCTCTCTGAATCTGCAATCCCTTTTATAATCTCCCACCCTTCTCTTATCACCTTTCCCTCCTAAATTCTTGAATAGCAAGAAAAGGATTAATTTCTGTATTTATTTGAGCCAATTCTAATGAGAGTAAGGTCACACATTCCATCTCATATCCTTCATGGTGTCCCCAACTCTAAAAGCTTTTTCTTGCCTCTTTTATATGAGATAATTTAAGCCATTCTCTCTCCTTATTCCTTTCTCCTATCCTCTTAATTTTATTTATTAATTATCCGTCCATCTTCAAATCACAGCTATGCTCTCTTCCTTCTAATGCCCTTACTAACATTTTCCCATATAAGAATATAAAGTTTAATGTTATTAAATTCCTTGTGATTTTCCTTTCCTGTTTGTTTTTTTATGCTTTTCTTGAGTCTGGAATTTGAAGGAGAAATTTTCTGCTTATTTCTGTTATTTTCATCAGTAAAGTTTGAAAGTCTCCTATTTCACTGAATGTTTATATTTTCCCCTGAAAGATTATGCTTGATTTTCCTGAATAGGTGATTCTTGGTTGTAATCCAGCTCTTTTGCCATTCAGAATATAGCATTTCAAATCCTTAGATCCTTTAATGTAGAGGCTACTAAATCTTGTGTTGTCCTGACTCCAGCTTGATGATACTTGAGTTGTTTCTTTTTTGCTACTTGCAGTAATTCCTCCTTGACCTTGGAAATCTGGTTTTCTATAATATTCCTGAGAGTTTTCATTTTGGGATCTCATTCAGGAGTTGTTCAGTGAATTCTTTCAAATTCTATTTTATCCTTTGGTTTGAAAACAGGGCAATTTACCTTGATAATTTCTTGAAAGGAGATTTTTGAGGCTTTTTTATCATCTCATTTGGAAAATCAAGTAATTTTTTTGCCTTTTTTTTGGTAAGGCAATGGGGTTATATGACTTGCCCAAGGTCTCACAGCTAAATAATTGTTAAATGTCTGAGGCCACATTTGAACTCAGGTCCTCCTGACTCCAGGGTCGATAATGCACCACCCAGCTGCCCCGAAGTCAAATAATTTTTTAATTATCTCTTCTTGATCTATTTTCCTGGTCACTTGTTTGTCCAATGAGATATTTCACATTGTCTTCTATTTTTCCAGTGTTTTAGTTTGGTTTTATTCTTCCCTGATTTCTTATAAAGTCATTAGCTTCCATTTACTCAATTCTAATTATTAAGGAGTTATTTTCTTCACTGATGTTTTTTACCTGCTTTTCCATTTGGCTAATTCTGTTTTTAAAGCTATCTCTTTTTCTTTTCTTATTCAGTGGATTTTTGAGCCTTGTTTTCCATTTCATCAATTCCATTTTTAAGGCTTTAATCTTCTCATTGACTTCTAACACTTCTTTTACCATTTGACCTAGTCTGTTTTTTAAGGTTTTATTTTCTTCATTAGTTTCTGTCTTTTTTAAAACCAAATTGTTGATATGTTTTTCATGTTTTTCTCTCATTATTCTCATTTCTTATTTCAATTTTCCCTATCTCTTACTTTGTTTTCAAAATTCTTTTTGAGCTCTTCCATGACCTGAAACAAATGCAGTTTTTGGAGGCTTTGGATATCAGAACTTTGACATTGCTATCTTCTTCTGAGTTAGTGTTTTGATATTCCTTGTCACTATAGTACGTTTCTACTCTAAGTTTTTTTTTTTTCAGTTATTGACTCATTTTTCCAATCTATTACTTGACTTTTTGACTCATTGTTAAAGTCAGACTCAACTTCCATGACGGGTTATACCCTGTTCCACGTTTTAGGTATCTTGTGCAATTGTTTTTAGAGAGACTTCTAGGATCCTGTATGCTTTCAGTTCTTCCAATATGTTATGATCTAACAAAAGATGTTCACTATTCTGCTGGTCCATAGTCTTCTCTGTGAGTAAATAAGTCTTTTTATGTTTTATAACTGTGAGGAAGGTCTCTTTCCCCTGCAATCACAAGCTGTAGTATACTAGTGGTCCTCCTGGTTTTGATACTACCACCAGTATTATAACCAAATCTGAGTATGGGTAAAATAACAGAGTCCTTACTAAATGCTGGAAAAGAGACCCCCCCTGTAATCTCCTTCTGACCAGTTTGCTGATTACCTTACTAAAAGTAACTGCTGTATGTTCCTGACTCAGTGGGTCCCAAGACCTGCTACTTATTTGTTAGGACTCAGTCTGTTCTGGGGGTAGGTTGTGGTAGATTGGACTTCTTTCATTATCTGGTACAATAGACATTTCATACAGAAATTCTCGGTTGCCTTGGGCTACAAAATTGTTTCACTCAATCTCTTTAATGGGTTCTACAACAGTACAGTATTTTTAGAGTCGTTATTCAAAGATTTTAGGGAAAATTCAGATGAGTCACAACATTTATGTTGCTATCTTGGTTCTACCTTTCAGAAATTAATTTTGAACAAAAAGTAAATTCATTTATCATTAATATATATTCTCTGAAAAGAGGAACTACAGAATTGGAATTCAAAAAATCAAGGAGACCAAGGAAAATAATGTAATAAAAGTTCAAAATCAACATTGGGGGAAAAAGCACAGTCCTATATAGCAAGAGTATTGAACTTTAGCTATCAATCTAAATCTTGTCACTTGCTTACAGTCAAATTCCTAGAAAAAGAAGGAAGTTCCTTCTGTTTTCTCTGCTCCAACTTTTTTAAGCTTTTTCAATCCCTCTTGGGAGTTTATAACTCAAATAAAACTATTTTCTCCAAAGTTTCCATTCATCTTTTAATTGCCAATTGATTTCCTTTTCTCATTCTACATTCTTCTTGATCCTTTGTAGCAATTGACAGTCAACTACCCACTTTTTCTGAATGCTTTCTTCTTCCTGAGTTATTGTTATATTGATTTTCCTTGTACCACTTTCTCCAACCACTCTATCTCTTTTACTATATCACATTTTTTTAAATTAAATATTTTTATTTATATTTCCCCCACTATATGGGATGGAAATTTTCAACAATCTTTTTTTTAAGTTTTGTATTTTTCTCCCTCCCTCCCTTCTATCTGCCCCCTGACAGAAAACAATCCAACATAGGCCATAAATGTATGGTCATGCTACACATAGATCCAAGTCAGTTATGTTGTGAGTATAGAATGAACTCAAAATGGAAAAAAAAAAAACAACAGAGAGAAGAAAGCATAATACATAAGAGAACTTATAAAAATTAAAGATAGTAAGTTTTGGTCTGCATTTCCCTTCACAGATCCTTCTCTGATTATGGATAATGTTTTCCATCATAAGTCTTTTAGAATTATCCTTGATTATTTTCCTGCTGAAATGATAAGTTCATGACAGTTAATCATCACCCAATGTGACTGTTAGTGTGTATAATACTCTTCTAGTTCTGCTCACTCAGCATCAGTTCTGGTAAGTCTTTCCAGGCTATTCTGAAGTCCTATCCTTCATGATTTCTTTTAGAACAATAGCTTTCCATCATATTCATATACTACAGTTTGTTCTTCCATTCCCCAATTGATGGACATCCCCTCGACTTCCATTGTCCTAATGAGAGTTATTGACTCTTTTTTTTCGTGATCTCTTTAAGTACAGACCTGGTAGTAGTATTGCTGTATCAAATGCTTTGCACAGTTTTATTGCCCTCTATGTATAGTTCCAAACTGGTCCCCAAAGAGGTTGGAGAGCATAATTTCACTAACAATGCATCAATGCCCTGGTTTTTCCATAATTCCTTCAAATTTATCATTTTTCTTTTTAGTCATATTGGTCATTGTGATAGGTGTGAGGTGGTACCTCAGAGCAGTTTTAATTTACATTTCTATAATCAGTAGTGATATAGAGCATTTTTTCATGTTTCTTTTTCATATTCTTTATCCATCTGTCAATTGAGGAATGACATTTTCTTACATATTTGACTTAGTACTCTATATATTTTAGCAATAAATCCTTTGTCAAAAATGCTGATTGTAAAAAAAATTCCAAACTTATTGCCTTCCTTTTCATCTTGATTGCATTACATTTATTTGTGCAAAAAATTTCAGTTTGATATGATCAGAGTTCTCCAATTTGATTTTTTTAAATTTCTTCTCTCTCTTCTTTGGTCATAAACTACTCTCCTATCATAGATCTCACAGGTAAACAATTCCTTGGTCTACTAATTGGCTTCTGACATCACCTTTTATATTTAAATCCTATACCCATTTCAACCTTATCTTGGTATGTGTGTGAGATGTTAGTCTATGCCTAGGCTCTGCCAAACATTCTTCTAGTTTTTCCTACAGATTTATCAAAGAATGAATTCCCAGAAGCTGGACTCATTGGTTTATCAAACAGGAGATTTCTATAATCAGTTCTTACTGTTTCTTCTAAACCTAATCTATTCCACTGATCTACTGTTCCATTTCTAAGCCAAACCAATTTTGATGACTGATGCTTATAATATAATTTTAGATCTGTAATGAATTAAATTAATTTTTTTCATTATTTCCATTGATATTCTTGTTCTTTTTTTCCTTACCTCTAAATTTAGTTAACATTTTTTCTGGCTAAAGAAAGCAACTTTTTTGGAATTTTGATTAGTATGATATTGAATAAGTAATTTAGTTAGAATTGCCACCAGCCTACCTAAGAGCAATTGACATTTGCCCAGTTTTTTAGACCTGCTTTTATTTGTGTGAAAAGAGTTTTATTATTCTCATATAGCTTATGACTCCCAAGTATTATATGTTGTCTACAGTTACTTTAAATGGAATTTCTCTTTCTATCTCATGCTTCTGTGCTTTGTTGTTACTATATAGAAATGCTGATGACTTATGTGGGTTTATTTTATATCCTGCAAACTCTAGTTTGAGCATCAACACCATATTGGTGTCATAGAGGGAATTTAGCAGAACTCCTTCTTTACCTATTTTTGAAGTAGTTTATATGAAATTAGAACTAATTGTTCTTTGAATATTTGGTTGAATTCACATGAGAATACATCTGGCCCAGGAAATTTTTTTTTTGTAGTGAGTTCATTGATGTTGTGTTCAATTTCTTTTTCTGATATGGAGTTATTTAAATATTTAATTTCCTCTTCTTTTAACCTGGGAAGTTTATATTTTTTTGCAAATGTTCCTCCATTTCACTTAGATTTCCAAATTTATTAGCATACAGTTGGGTAAAATAGCTCTGAATTATTACTTTAATTTCCTTCTCATAGCTAGTAAATTCACCTTTTTTCATTTTTGATACAGAAAATTTGACTTTCTTTTTTTTCTTCAAATTAAACAAAATTTTGTCTATTTAATAGAATTTTTAATGAAACCAACTGCTAGCTTTATATATTAGTTCAATAATTTTCTTTCTTTGAATTTTATTAATTTCTTCCATTTTCAGAATTTCTAATTTGGCATTTATTTAGGAATTTTTAGTTTGTTTTCTCTCGTCTTTTGAGTTGCATACCCAATTCATTGATCTTTCTCTATTTTATTCATTTAAAGATATATTTCCCTAACAACTGCTTTAACTGTATCCCACAAGTTTTTGTATGTTTTCTTTTTATTGTGATTATATTGTATGAAATTATTATTTCTGTTATTTGTTTTTGACCCATTCATTCCTTAAAATTAGGTTATTTAATTTCCAGTTAATTTTAGGTCTATTTCTTCATTGACTTTTATTGTGTGCTGTTTTTATTGTAACCTGATCTGAAAAGAATGTATGTAATATTTCTTCCTCTATGCATTTAATTATGAATTTCTTTTTTCCTAATAGATAGTAAATTTTTGTGTAAGTGCCATGTACCACAGGAAAAAAAGTTTATTCCTTTCTATCCCCATTCAATTTTCTTCAGAGGTCGATCATATCTAATTTTTCTCATATTCTATTTACCTTCTTAACTTCCTTGTTGTTTATAGTTAGATTTATCTAATTCTAAGAGAGAGAGAGAGAGAGAGGTTGAAGTCTTCCCTCCCCACCCAGTATAGTTTTGTTGTCTATGTCTTTCTATAACTCATTTAGCTTCTCTTTTAAGAATTTGATGCTATCTCCCTGGGGCATACACTTTTAGTATTGAAACTATTTCATTGACTATGTAACCTTTTAGGAGAATGTAATTCCATTCCTTATCCTTTTTAATGAGATATATTTTTGCAATTGCTTTATCTGAGATAAGCATTGCTACCCCTGCTTTTTTTTCACTTCTGCTGAAGCATAATACATTCTGTTCCAGTCTTATATTTTTACTCTGTGTATATCTTTTAGCTTCAAATGAGTTTCTTATAGGCAGCATATTGCGGGATTACAGTTTTTAATCTGCTCTGCTAAACCCTTCTTTTTTAATGGGAGAATTTAACCCCTTCAAATTCACAGTTATTACTCTTTATTGCCCTCTGTGCTATCTCTCCTCTATTTGTACTTTTTCTCCCTCCCTTCACCCTATCCTTCCTCACCAGTGTTTTGCTTCTGAATACTGCTTCCTTCAGTGTGTTCCCCCTTCCATCAGTAATCCTCTCTCTTTTTCCTATTTATCCCTTTTCCCCTTCTTCCTTCCCTTCCATCAATGCCTCCTTCCCTTATCCTCCATTTCTAGACCTACCTGAGTGTGCATGTGTTATTTCCTCTTTGAATCAAATCTTAAGGGGAATAAAATTCAAACAATTCTCACCATCTCCCTTCTTTTCCTCTGCTGCAATGGGTCTTTTACGTTTCTTCATATGATGTAATTTTCACCATTCTGCCTCCCCTTTCTCCTGTCTCATTACACTTCCCCCCCCACACCTTTTAATGTCTGAATTTTTTTTTAGGTTTTTGCAAGGCAAATGGATTTAAGTGACTTGCCCAAGGCCACACAGCTTAATGTCTTAATTTTAAAAACTGTTTTCTACCAAAATCAACTTATGTCTATAACTTCACTCCAAGTATATTCCCTTTAACAGAGTTATGATTCCCAAGATTTATGAGAATCTTCCTTCCAAGTAGGAATGCACCAGTTTAATCTTTTTGAGTAGAAGTCTTTTTCTTCCATTAGTCCCATCTTATTTCTCAAAGAACTATTTTCTTCAATTAATTTTTGCATCTCCTTTTCATTTGGTCAGTTCTATTTTTGAGTGATTATCTTTTTCCAATTGCCCAATTGTATTTTTAAGGGATTTTGTTCTTTCTGTCACTTTGATTCAAGATATTTATTTTCTCTTGCATTTCTTTCCTCAATTATTCCATTTGATTTTTAAAATGTTTTCTGAGCTCTTAAAAGAAGTCTTTCTGGATGGGTGAGTAATTCATATTCTCCTCCATAGCTTCATATGTGGCCCCCCTTCTATTCTCCTTTTCTAAGCTTGAGGTTTGCCCATTCTTATCTCCAAGATAACTTTCAATAGGCCCTGCTTTTCTTTAACAGTTATTATGAATTTTGAAATTTGTTAATTATCCCAAGGTTCTTGAATTGGGGGAGGTGCTTACTCATAGACACTTTGAGGTTGAAAACCCTGGAGGTTTGTCATGGGCCTGGGGACAAGAGGTTAGAAACTCCTGCAGGGTTGCTCAGGGGATTGATTGGTAAAGATTGTCGGAGACTCTCTCTCTCTCTATGGGCTGCCTGTTCTGGGGATGTTAGCAGCCCACTTCCTAGGTTGTGGGGTTAGTGGGAAGACCAGATTCTATCTCCATGCTGTCCCTAGAAAGTCCAGTCATTGTGCTAGGGCCTGCCCAGCTGGATATGCCAGGGGAGTTTCTCTCTCTCTCTCTCTCTCTCTCTCTCTCTCTCTCTCTCTCTCTCTCTTTTCCTTCAACCCTAAGATCAGGAAAAAATCAGCTGCCCACTACCTGGACCAGTGAGAAAGCTGAAGCACCTGGGACTTTCTCAGGTATATTTTAAATTGGAGTCACATGACCCTCTTCCCTTCTACAAATGTCAGAGACTCACTATCAGGCTTAGGTTGTCCAGACCTGCCTCACTGAATGAATGGCAATCCTGGATACACATGCTGGAGCTTTCCCAATGTGCTGAAGTTCTCCCAGGCACCTATCACCCACCTAACACCTCCACTCCCCAATATAGGATCTCAGGTTAGACTCCTGCTTCACCCTGACAACCGTGTGCTGGGCTTCTGTTCTCTGTTCTGGGAAGCCCTGATTTTCAGTGTCTTCTGTCCCTCGGAAATCTGTTAAGAAGCTTGATTGCTATCGTTTATGAGAGAAACCCAGGAGAGCTTAACAATGCTCCTGGCTTCTCTCCACCATCCTGACCCCTTTTAATTGCTGCATCACATTTCAATCATGCTCCCTATCTGTGGGGAGACATGTAGATACTATAGTACTATAGTATTCCTTGTAATTATTTTTTAAAAAAGGCAAAAATATTGCTCCCTGGACTCAAAGAGTTTAAATTCTTTTCTTATATATATATTATTTATTTCACCATTCATTTTTTAAAATTTTGAGTTCCAAATTATATCTTTGGCTCACTTGTACATCTTCACCATCCATTGAGAAGACAAAATTACATCAACTAAACACATGAAAACATGCAAACATATATATCCACAAAAAATCAAGAAATATAAAGATAAAATTATACTGCCATTTGTTCAGAGTTCATCATTTATCTTTTTTGTAAATAGCATATCTTTTTTCATGATTCCTTTTGTATTGTCTAGAATCATTGTGCTGATCAGAAGAGTATGGTTTTTCACAGTTGAACAATATTACTCTTACTGTGCACCATGATCTCTCACTTTACTTTGCATCAGTTTATTTGGCACATTTTTTGAAAAGTATTTCCCTCATCATTTCTGATAGCATTATAGTACTTCATCACAATTTTATGCTACAGCTTGTTCATCCATTCCTCAAGTGATAAGCATGCCATCAAACTCCCATTTGTTGCCAACACAAAAAAGAATGACTATAAATATAGTTGTCACATAGGTCCTTTTCTTTTTTATCTGTTCTACTTAGATCAAAGAATAAACCCAGTATGCTCTCTCTTATGGCATAGTTTCAAATTGTTCTGATTGGAAAATTTTGGAAGCTGAGTGGAGGAACAGAAAGAGACCTGAGACAGGAGAACTAATTAGAAGCCTATTGCGATGGTCTACAAGAGAGTGGTTGAGGGTTTTCTTAACACCCTACAATGCCTTGATAGTTTATTGATATTTTATTTTCCAAATACATGTTATAAAAGTTTTTTCAGCATTAATATATATATATATATATATATACATATTTTTAAATTACATAATTTTCTTATACTTTCCCTTCCCAACTACTTCATCTAGTGGTGAACTGTCAGGCTAAAATAGGACATACATATTTTTGATAAACATGATTACAGATTAATCATTTTTGTTATGAGGAATTTAGATTAAGGGAAAGAGATACAGAAGAGATAATTTTTTATAAAAATGTTCATAAGATTCAAAAGTTTTTTTTTTAATTTTGTTGTGTTTTATTTTGTTTTGTTTTATTTTGTCTTTTGTCCTCTGGATGGGAGTTACATTGTACATAGCCATTCCAATAGGGTTGTCCTAGCTCTCTGAACTGCTGAGAGGAGCTGCTTCCATCAGGGTTGATCATCCCACAATGTTGTTGTTAATGTTTACATTGTTCTCTTGGTTCTGCTCCCTTTGCTCCATCAGATCCTGTAACTCATGCCAGACTTCTATAGAGTTTGACCATTTGTGGTTTCTTATAGAACACTAATACCCCATAGTATTCATTTACCATTACTTGGTTAATCATTCCGCAGTTGATGGGCATCCCCTTAGTTTCTAATTCTTTGCCACAAAAAGAACTATTAGGAATCTTTTGGAACATTGGAACTTTTCCCATGTTTGATGATTTCTTCTGGATATAGACTAGAATTAGAATTGCTGGGCCAAAGGTTTTATTGCTCTTTGAGCATAGTTTCATATTATTCTCCAGAATAGCTGGATTTGTTCACAACTTTACCATCAATGCATCAATGACCCAATTCTCTCACAACCTCTCCAACATTGACTATTTCCCTTTTTCTCATTTTAGCCATCTGACAGGTGTGAGGTGATATCTCATAAATGTTTTAATTTGCATTTTTCTAATCAATGATTTGGGGCATGCTTTTCATATGATCATATATGTATATCTTTAAACGCTTCATTTGAAAATTATTTCTTCATATCCTTTGACCATTTATCATTTGGGGAATGATTTATAAATTTGAGACAATTCTCTATATATTTAAAAATGAGACCTTTAACAAAACTCCTAGTTGTGAAGATTATTTCCCATCTGTCTGCTTTCCTTATATTTGGAGGCATCGATTTAATTAGTGCAAAACCTTTGTAATTTAATATTAGTCAAAATCATTCAGTTTGCAGTTTAGAATGTATTCTAATTCTTGTTTAGTCATAGATTTGTCCCCTCTTCATAGATCTGATAGAGCAGTTGTTGGTCTATTAATTTTTTCTATGGTGTTACCCTTTAAGTCTAAATCCTTTATCTATTTTGATGTTACTTTGGTGTAAGGTATGAGATCCAGGGCTATGCCTAATTTTTGTCATACTATTTTCCAGTTTTCCCAAAAATTTTTGTCAAATAATGAGTTATTGTTTTTTAGGTTTTTATTTTTTTGCAAGGCAAATGGGATTAAGTGGCTTGACCAAGGCCACATAGATAAGTAATTATTGTCTCAGTCCAGATTTGAACTCAGGTACTACTGACTCCAGGGTTGGTGCTCTATCCACTGTACTACCTAGTAGCCCCAATAGTGAGTTCTTTTCCAGAAGTTAATGTCAAACTGTAGATTAGTGTCATCATTTAGTATTATTTCTTTTGAGTCTGTCCTAATCCACTAATTCATTATTCCATTTCTTAACCAGTAGCAGGCAGTTTTAATGACAGACACTTTATAGTATAATTTTAGTTCTGGTAGAGCTAGGGCACTTTCCTTTACAGTTTTTTTTTATCAGTTCCTTCCTATTCTTTACCTTTAATTGCTCCAGATGAAATTTGTTACTGTTTTTTATAACTTGGTAAAATAGCTATTTGATAATTTGTTTGGTATGGAACTGAATAAGTCATTTAATTTGGGTAGAATTGTCATTTATACTATATTAGCTTGACCTAATCATGAGTAACTGACCTTTTCCCAAATATTTAGATCCGAATTTATTTTGGTGAGAAGTGCTTTATAATAGTGTTCATACAATTTTGGAGTTTGTCTTGGGAGGTAGATTCCCAAGTATTTAATATTGTCGGCAGTTACTTTAAATGGAATTTTACTTTCTATCTCTTGCTCTTGGGTTGTTGTGCATATATAGAAATACTGATGATTGGGGCAGCTAGGTGACACAGTGGATAAAGCACTGGCCCTGGAGTCAGGAGTACCTGGGTTCAAATTCAGTCTGAGACACTTAATAATCAGCTAGCTGTGTGGTCTTAGGTATGCCACTTAACCCCATTGCCTTGCAAATACTAAAAAAAATACTGATGATTGATGTGGGTTTATTTTTTATCCTGCTATTTTACTGTATTTGTTGATATTTTATGATAATTTTCTCAGATTCTCTAAATATACCATCACATCATTTGCAAAGAGTGAAAGCTTTGCTTCCTCATTGTCAATATTGATTCCTTCAATTTCTTTTTCTTCTCTTATTACTAAAGCTAGCATTTCTATTACTATGTTGAATAGTAAATGGTCATAATGGGCAATCTTGTTTCACCCCTGATTTTATTGGAAATGCTCCAAATTTATTCCCATTACATATAATATGTATAGAAGGTTTTAGGTAGATGCTCTTGATTATTTTAAGGAAAATTTCATTCATTCCTAAACTTTCTAGTGTTTTTTCATAGAAATGGATTTTTGTTTTATCAAAGACTTTTACAACATCTATGGAGATAATCATATGATTTCTCTTGGTTTTGCTATTGATATGTTCAATTATGTTCAGTGTTTTCTAATTTTGAACCATTCCTGCTATCTGGTATAATTTCCCCCTATTATAGTGTATTATCCTATTAATAACATACTTTAGTCTCATTGTTAAATTTTTATTTAAAATTTTTACATCAATATTCATTAGGGAGATTGATCTACAATTTTCTTTGTCTGTTTTGGTTCTTCAATGCTTAGGTATCAGCCCTTTAGACTTAAAGGTCAACACCATGTTGGTGTCATAAAAGGAATTTGGCAGGACTACTCGTATTTTTTAAAATAGTTTATGTAGGATAGAATTGATTGTTCCTTATTGATAGAATTCACTTGCAAATCCATCTGGATATGGACACTGTTTTATGAAGTTTATTAGTGGTTTCTTCAGTTTCTTTTTCTGAAATGGGGTTATATATATATTTTACTTCCTCTTTTACTAATCTGAGCATTCTATATTTTTGTAAATATTCGTCCATTTTACTCAGATTATCCAATTTATTGGCATGTAGTTTGGCAAAGAAGCTCTGAATTATCACTTTAACTTCCCCCTCATTGGTGGTTAGATCACCCTTTTTGTTTTTGATATTGGTAATTTGATTTTCTACTGTCTTTTTAATTAGACTAACCAAAGGTTTGTGTATTTTATTGCTTCCTTTATGAGATAAATGATTTTCTTGCTTTCTATTTGATTAATCTCTGCCTTGGTTTTCAGAATTTCTAATTTGGTATTTAATTGGGGGTTTTTAATTTGTTCTTTTTTCTAACTATTTTAGTTTCATATCCAATTCATTGTTTTCCTCTTTCTCTATTTTATTTATATAGAAATTTAGAGATATAAAATTTCCCCTTAAAACTGCCTTGGCTACATCCCATAAATTTTGGTATGATATTTCATTAGTATCATTTTCTTGGATATGATTATTGATTATTTCTATGATTTTCTTTTTGATTCACTCATTATTTAATATTAAGTTATTTAGTTTCTCATTAACTTTTGGTTTATCTTTCTATGACCCTTTATTACATATAATTTTTATTGCATCATGGTCTGAGAAGTGTGTATTTATTATCTCTGCCTTTCTGCATTTGATTACAACATTTTTGTGCTCTAGTACATGATCAGTTTTGGTATAGGTGCCATGTACTGCCAAGAAAAAAAGGCATATTCTTTTCCATCCCGATTAAGATTTCTCCAAAGGTCTTTCATATCTAACTTTTCTAAACTTTCATTCACCTTCTTAACTTCTTTCTTATTTATTTTGTGGGTAGATTTATTTAGTTCTGAGAGAGGTATTTTGAGGTCCCCATTATTAAAGTTTTGCTGTCTATGTCCCCTTGTAATTCAGTCAGCTTTTTCCTCCAGGAATTTGGATGCGATAACATTAGGTGCATACATATTTAGTAATGATATAGCTTCATTACATGGTGCTTTCTTCAAAGATGCAATTTCCTTCCTTATCCCTTTTAATGTGAACAATTTTTGCTTTTACTTTATTTGAGATCAGGATTGTTATTCCTGATTTTTTTTTACTTCAGTTGAGGCATGATATATTTTGCTCCTTCATTTTACCTTTACCCTATGTGTTTCAAATATGTTTCTTGTTAACAACATATTGAAGGATTCTTGTTTTTAATTCATTCTACTATCTGCTTCTGTTTTATAGGACACTTCATTCCATTCACATTTATAGTTAAGATTATTAATTCTGTGTTTCCCTTTGTACTATCTTTTTCCATTTGTAGTTTTCTCTTTTCTTTTCTCTTATTCGTCCTCACCAAAATTTTACTCCCTTTCTGCTTTAAATTTTCTTTTACAATTTAACTTTCAGTTTATTTTCACTCATACTCTAGTCTTCCCTTTTATTAGTGCCTTCTTCCTTTCTATTTTCCGTCCCCCATTTCCCCCTTCCCTATAAAATAGTCTAGATTTTTAAACACAAGTGGGAATGTATCTTATCCTCTCTATGAGCCAAATCTATTAAACAGAATTTAATCAGTGTCACACTCTCCATTCTTTCCCTCTAAAATTATAAGCTTTTGTGACTCTTCAACTGTTGTTATCACCCGTTTACTATTAATCAGGTATCATCAATCACAATTTGATTATTTGATTATTTGATAAGCTCAAAGTATGATCACAGATTGATTGCTTGATTACTTGATACACAATATTGTCTCAAATTGCAACAAATTATAATTAAAATCATTTTTTTACTTTACTCCCTTGTCAAATACCCTCCAAGAACACACAGTCCTCTTCATGAGCCAAAGTATCATCCAAAACCAAGTCATTTCTTTAACCTACCCCCAGGTCTATTTTCTCTCACACATTACTGCCACCTCTCTACCCAGAGTACTTAGCCCCTTGTTAAGTGAAGCAAAGATGGAGTCAAACCCTAATTTAATTAAATACAAGAATCTTAAAGGGTTCTAAGTATTGAGAGACTCTTAAGGTCCCTTGAAAACTTTAAAATTGATTGTAAGTTATGGGAGACTCAGGATCATCCAGTTTATGATGCCCTCATCTGAGAAAGTGATAAGCTTTTTCAGCAAAGCAAAATTAAAGCATGTCAAAGGATAATAAACTTAAGTTTAGAGTTCATACTCCTGCTTTGCATCTAGACTTTTTTGTCCTAAACACGGTGAGGTCATCTTGGAACTCTTCAAAGGAGAGACAAGACCCAACTATAGCCATATCCTTTATGTACAGTCTCACCTCTATCCTAAGACAAGTAAAGTTCTCAAGAGTTAGAACTGTTATATTTTCCTTTCAGGGATGTATCTGATGATCTTGACTGACATTTGTTTTGTTTTGTTTTGTTTTTTCCTTCCCCTTTCCATTTACCTTTTTTATGAAACTCTTGAGTGGTGCATTGGGAATTGAATTCTCTGTCCAATTCTGGTCTTTGTGACAGGAAATTCTGGAAATCTTCCATTTCTTTCCCCCTGGCAGTATATGCTGAACTTTGCAGGGTAATACATTCTGGATTGCAATCCCAGGTCCTTTTGCCTCTGATATATAGTACTTCAGGTCTTCTGGTCCTTCTGTGTTGTGGCATATAGGTACTGTATAAATCTGATTGTGTTTTCTTTTCATTTAAATTGATTTCTTTTTGCTGTTTGTAGTTTTCTTTCCTTTCTTTGAGAGTTCTAGAATTTGAGTAAAACAGCCCTTTTTATCCTGGGGTCAGAAATATAGCATCTTAAGGAAGAAAATAATTAGAATTGGAGAAGGGGAAGTCAGTGATGTTATAAGAGATCAAACAATAATAAAGCAAAATATAAAAAATGAAAAAATAGAGAATTTGAATTACCTCAACAACTGATCTGCAGAACAAATCAAGAAGAGAAGCCATAAGAAAATTTAGACTACCTGAAAACTACAGTCAAAAAATGTTGATATAATAATTCAAGCAATGATTAAAGAAAATTGTTCTGATGTGTTATAACAAGAGGGTAAAAAGTAGAAATAGAAAAAAAAATCTCAAATCAAGATCTAAAAGGGTTCATAGGAGGAAAACTGACAGGAATATCACAGTTAAATTACAAAATTCTCAAGTTAAGGATAAAATATTAAAGGCAACAAATGAAAAAATAATTCAAATATAGCAGATTCACAATTAAAATTACACAAGTCTATGTTTACCTTAAAAGATCACAGGTCTTGGAATATTATGTGTCAAAGTTCAAAAGATCTGTGATTAAAAATATCATACCCGGGAAAGTTAAGCATTATCCTGAATGGAAGAAGTGGATATTCAATGAATTGTCAAATTTTCAAGATTTTGTTGCAAAAAGACCTAAGTTTAATAGAAAAATTTAAAAACATCATTCAAGAAAAACAACTCAAACCTCAAAGACTAATTACAAGGGACTCAATAAAGATAAATTGTTTACTATCTGTATGTGAAAATGTAAACAATAATTCCAAGATGATTATTAGTATTGAGTAGTTTGAAAGGAAGATTGGAGTAGAACTGAGTGGCATAGAATACTAAAAAGTATAATGGTGTAGGGTAAGAAAAATTTATCATCTTATACAAATGAAGTTAGAAGAATTGACATAGAGGAATTAGATCAGGAAGAAGAGCTGTTAGTTTTGGAATGGGTTTAAAAAGGTACAACATACACATACCCACATACCCACACACACACACACACACACACACACACACACACACAAACACACACACAAACACACACACACACACACATATATATATATATATGTATATATATGTATATATATATTATATGCCTTTTAAATTCAAAAAGAAATAAGAGGAGGGAATAGAGAGAGTATTGAGTTAAAAAGGCTAAGAGAATAGGCTAAAGGAAATATAGAAGTATGTGTAGATCAATTGGAAGGTGGGTAAGAAGGGAGTGTAGCTAATTGGGGAGGGTAGTATAGAAGGGTATGGAACAACTAGATGGCACAGTGGGAAGAGTGCTGTCCTTGGAGACAGGAAGATGGGAGCTTGAATCCAGCCTCAGACACTTGATACTCACTAGCTATGTGACCTTGGGCTAGCCACTTAACCCTGACTGCCTCATATAAAGGGCCATCACCAGTCAACTTGATTCATATCTGGCCACTGGACCTAGATGGCACTGGAAGAGATAGTGAGACTGTTGACTTAGCACAGCTTTCCCTCACTCAAATTCAATTCATATTCTTGTCATGGTATCACCTTCCTGATGTCATGATGCTCTTTGCGAATTAAGGAAAAACATCATCGAAGGGTGTTTACGGGAAGATTCTTTGAAGGGAATTAGCTCAAGGAAAAGGAAGACAAGGGGAAGAGTAGAAATAGAGTATAGGTGTGAGGAGGGTTTCTTGCTTTCAGAAAATGTTATAAAAAATGGAAAATGCCCACATATATAGGTATCTATGAATATTGGTAAATATATATATATTGGTCTGAGTATATATGCATGCATGGTTATATATTTGCATATTTATGTATAGGATTTGTATATAAAGTGTATACTTATATGCTTGCATGTATATGTATTTGAATATGCATATATGCATTATTGTGTATATGTATTATATATCCAGACTTAATTGTTTAATTATATCCTTATAGAGGGAAGGATCAAAACTAAAATAAACAATGCACAACACAGAACAGAAGAAAAACAAAGAATCAAGGAAAAGATGAATGATTTTGAAAAGAATGTATTTATTATATAAGATATTATATATTTTATTTATTATACAGAATTTCTTGAAATATAAATTTATTTTTATATTACGAATGCTCTTTTATGCTTTGCTGTATACATGTTAATGTTTTCCCTATTTTGTATTTAATTTTAAAAAATTAAAAATTTCAAAATAAGTAAAAAATAAAAAAATATAGCAAATTGATACAGGAGCCATTCCCCAAATACTTAGTTATTTAAAGGATATGTACACATTTCAGATGAGCAAAGACAAATTATAAATGACTACTTGAAATCTGCTCTAAGTAACTAATAGTAATAAAAGGATTTTTTAATTCAATATTTACTGTCTTTTTTCACATTCCCTCCATTTCCCTACTGTATTTCAAATACAATCATGTCACTTCCTGGAACATTGTCATAACTTCTAAACCCCTAATTATGACCTGAATTTCTTGCAGCTCCATGGCAGCAATCATTGGCCCCAATCTTTCAGGACCAACAATAGAGCTCTCTTTAAATGAGCACTTCTTGTGCATGTAGTCTGCTAATAAAGCATTTGCAACATACCTTTCAGTGATTTTATCCCATGAATTCTTCACCCAAGTTATGATCTCTTGCAGGATAGGCTTCACAAAGTTTCCATGCTGATCTCCATTCATTCTATTTTCAATGTAGTCATTGATTTCCATGTGCAAATGGTCCTTGAATGGATTGTTTATTGCAATATCAATAGTTTTCAGATAATCATTTCTGTAGGATTCAATGTTTGACCTTTTCATTGAAAGGAGGTTTTCATGTCTTTAGCACCTTAAATGCATCCATCTGGCTGACAATCTTGACTGGCACTTATCTTTGGGTAGGATTTAATAATCATGCTAGGGTTTATTTTCAGGGAAATATGGCAGAGACTTTCAACAGTAAAGGAGAAATAAGACCCACCCCAAATCAGCAAAACTAATCAACGTATTAGGAAAATAAAACTTCTTGTGTAAACAATATTCCATGCCCATTGACTCTTCTGTCCTTGCTAAGGAGTGAGGTCAGGTATCCACCTCATAACTTTTTTCTTGGACAAAGCACGATCATTAAAATTTTACATTTCATTTTAAGTGCTTGCTTCAGCAGCACATATACTAAAATTGGAATGATACAGAGAAGATTATCATGGTCCCTGAATAAGCAAGACATGCAAATTCATGAAATGTTCCATATATTTGGCTTAGCAGATCTAAAATTATATTATAAAATATCAGTCATCAAAATTGTCTGCTGGCTAAGGAATATGGTGGATCAGTAGAATAGACCAGGTGCAAAAGAGACAATGGTAAATGACTAGAAATCTACTGTTTGATAATCAAAAAGAGTACAGCTTCTGGGATAAGAACTCACCCTTCGGTAAAAACTGCTGGGAAAACTGGAAGATAGTATGGCAGAAACTAGGATTAAGCCAACATCTTATACCCCACACCATGATAAGATCAAAATGGGTGTAGGATTTAGTTGTAAAAGACAATATTATAAACAAACTACGAGAATAAGGAAGCGTTCACCTGTCAGATCTATGGAAAGGGGAGCAGTTTATAACCAAGGAAAATATAAAGACCATCAGTAAAAACAAACTGGATAATTTTGATTAAATTAAATTTAAAAAGTTTTGCACAATCAAAATAACTCTAACCAAAATCAAAAGAAATGAATTAAATTGGGAAACTATTTTTACAATTAGTATTTCTGACAAAGGAATCATTTCTAAAATATATAGAGAACTGAGTAAAATTTATAAAAAGACCAAGCCATTCCCATATTGACAAATGGTTTTGTCAGATGAGAAAATAGAAGCTATCTATAATCATAAGAAAAATTGCTCTGAATCATTACTGATTCAAGAAATGCAAAATAAACCTTCTCTGAGGTACCACCTTACACCTCTCAAATAGACTGATATGACCAGAAAGGTCAATGATCAATGTTGAAAGGGATGTGGGAAATCTGGGACTCTAATACATTGTTGATGGAGCTGTGAATCCATTCAACCTTTCTAGAGAGTAGTTTGGAATTATGCCCAAAAAGCAATAAAAATGTGCATGCCCTTTGATCCAGCAATACCACTACTGAGTTTATGCCCTGAAGAGATCATGAAAAAGGGTTAAAACATCACTTGTACAAAAATAGTCACAGCAGCTCTGTTTGTAGTACCAAAGAATTGGGCATTGAGGCAATGTCCATCAATTGGGGAATGGCTGAACAAATTGTGGCAAATGCATGCAGTAGAACACTATTGTTCTATTAGTAAACAGGAGGCATGAGACTCCAGAGAAGCTTGGAAAGACTTGCATGAACTGATTCTGAGTGAGGTGAGCAGAACAGAAGAACATTGTACACCTAACAACAGCATGGGGGTGTTGATCAACCTTGATGGATTTTCTCATTCCATCAGTGCAATAATCAGGGAAAAAAATTTAGGGTATCTAACAGGGAGAATACCATCTGTATTCAGAGAAAGAACTGAGGAGTTGAACAAAGACTGAGGATTATTATCTTCTATTTTTAATAAAAGTACTCTTATGTACTACATAATTTTGCTCTCACTATCTCTAATATTTTCTTTCTTCCTTAAGGGTATGATTTTTTTTCTTTCAACACATTCAATTTTGATATATGCATATCATATAAATAAATGAAGATTATTGGATTACATTCTAATTGAGGGGAGGAGGGAGGAAGGGGAAGGAGAAGGGAAAATGTAAAATTTATAACCTTACCAAAATGATTGGTAGAAACTATATATATATATATATATATATACATATATATATATATGTATATATATATATATATATATAATTGGAAAACAAATTAAAGTTTTATATTAGAAACATTCCATATCAATCTTTTGGTATTGGTTATTTTTCCATATTCATTTTAATAGACATTGTCTATATTTTCCTCTCTCTGATTCAATTTTAATCACGTCATTCCATGCTTTTGTATTCTACATGAATACATAGCATTATGAAATAGTTATTATTAAATAACTCTAAATAACAGAAAGAAAAATAATTTTAAAAGTCTCATTTTGGTCATCTTACACATCATTTTTTATTAATAGATTTTTCTTCTCCAGGTAGCAATAAGTTGTTGTGTTAATATTATTTTAGGGGAAATAGACAAAAGATTCATTTTACAAATGCAAATGTTCTGTACTTTTCATTTACTTTTAATTCTCTATGTATTTATCATTTTCTATATAATAATTTTATTCTTTTAGAAAACATTTTATATCTAATCATCTTGAAAGATGACATGTAAAATAAAGTTAAAATCTCAAGTATAAGGCACATATATTATTTATCACCAGGAAATGAACATTAAAATTATGACATATAATGGTATGTAATAGTAGAAGTACCTTTATCATTTGGAAAGAAGTAAAGCACAGGGAAATTTGCAAAACTTACACTACTTATCTGGAAATGTAATAAGAAACACTCCATCCCTCATAAAATCACTGCAAATTCCAAATATTGTTTTCAAACAAGAGTATTTCTGAAAGTCAGGGCAAACTGCCACATACACCACACTCTTATCTAACTTTGCAGAGGATACACCAGAGAAATGTCAATGTGCATATTGAAATTAAAAAAAAAAGATAAGCTTTCTCAGTGAGTAATATCTCTTTAACAGACACCTCGGAAATTAAATTTGTTTAGACATCTTAAACACACTTCATTAGGCTACTTCAGAAATACATTTTTAATGCTAAAAACCTGTTTTGTATACCAAACCAAATAGACCCATCATGGAATTGTCTTCATTAATGAAATATTTGATTGTTGTGTGCTTTTGAAGTAATTATTTTGTTTTGTTTTTAGAGAGGGGGCCATTAAAGGTTAAACTAAAATACTCTTGAGATAGGGTTTTATAGTGCAGCTCTGTTACAGTCCTTTGATGTAGTCCAAGAATGAAATATCACAAACAAGTACTGTTGATTTGAATATTCATTTGTATTACTTAATGACCATGAATAATTCATGTGAAGTTGGTTTTTTTTTTAACTCGACATTGGAGTGGCCTTTTTTTGCCCTTTTTATCTGTGAGAGAAAGGGAGGTTCTTTTACTGAAATTTTGGCTAAGGAATTCAAAATCATAAAATTTTAGACTTTCAGAGTTCAGAGACCTTACAGAAACAACCTCTACTTTAAATATGAAAAAAATAAATTTATCCTCCAATATCTGCAACAAATTGTTATTTAGACTCTGTTTGAATGGCAATATGGTTTAAATAATTTATCTGTCATATTACTAAGCTTAATTTCTCTTTAAATAACTAACCTTTTGAATGTTTGATATGGTTCAATTTTTAAAACTTTTTTTCTCTCTAGATTGAGTTAATTAAATTGATTTCATTTTAGATGACATTTTAGGAGTTCTAATTCTTAAGTATAATTATAAATATTAAAGGGTACAAATTCTTAATATTTGTTCATATCATATCCAGTAAAACTAATGAAAAACAAGTAAGTGATATATATGGTTCATTCATTGAAGATATAGTAAGCAACATGCATGATTAGAGAACAACTAAAGGACAGGATTATTTATTTTCAACCACATGACTAGTTTTCCCAACTGATAGGTAGATGATAGAAATAGAGCTTTTATAGAATAATTATGTGAATAAAAATCCTAAACTTTTTATAATGTTTACTAGAATCACCTAAGACATATTCTATAGAAATAATAAAAGACATGATATTCATTTATAATTATTGCTAGTTTTTCTTATCTTTAAAAAAAACAAGACATTTATAAATCTCTTCTTTATTATTTTCAACATGTGCTTCAGGTGGTCTGCTGTTTTAACTAATTTCATTCAGTCAATTTTATGTTTGTCAAGACATTTTGCTGTTACTTATGTGTTTTAAAAAAATGGAAATATCTTTAGAAACAACATTTCACTTATATTCCATTATGTTCAATTGTTTTTTAGAACACTATTACTTTTTATTCCTTTGTGTTTCATTCACGAAATTGGAAATAATGAATTTGAATCTAGAAGGTAAAGGTTCAGACTACCATTTCTACCATTTACAAGAATCTGATTTTTGGCAGATCAATTTTCCTTAATTTTAGTTTTTCAGTTGTATAATGTAAACATAACCAATAGCTGAACATCCCCCAAGGGTTTTTTATTCCCATAGACTGAGTTCCATCTGGGTTTCTGTATTCACTGGATCATTTTCTTCCTTTGTTCCATCATGACTACGACTTGACAGTCTTTTTTTTTTTTTATGTAGTTGGTGACAAAAGGATTTTTTTTAAATGTGGTTTTAGGCAAAAGGGTTGCCAGCTCCTGTCCAAGTTCCTAAGATAATAAAATGTAAAATGTACAGGAGACTATACAAATCATTTACAGAAACCCACAAATATATGTTAAAGAAAATTATGCAGAAAGGCAATAAACTAATAAAGAGAACACTAAAACATTTTCAGTACATAAAAGGCTTCATTGGGACTTGTAGAACAAATTTAAAAAAATTAAAAACCTTCCCTCCAAAATTCCATTATATTATGGGAATGTTGAACGTGCAAAACTACAAAATGTCTATACTAGCTAAGTCCCTCTCTTTAATAATAATGTTACCTAGAGCTCTTTCTTCTACAAATCACATGGTCCTTTCTTTGATTTGCTAGCCATGGCAATTTGAGAATTCTTTCTCTTTTACAAGCAACACATATTCATGATATCCCTTTCTCTAGAAATCCAGGACAACAAAGTCCCAAAATTGCAAAGACATAATCTTAGAAATTTTAGGATCTGGATGAATAGATAGATAGATAGATAGATAGATAGATAGATAGATAGATAGATAGATAGATGATAGAATGTATCACAAAGCAAATTCCAAGGCTAGCACTACCTATTCAAACTTTACTATTGCTAGGAAGCTTGATTCTAGGATCATGATGCCTAAGATATAGAATTGTACCTACTTCTTCATGGGAGTTGGGGTTTAAAGAACTTTATCTTTGAGTTTCTCTCTAAGACTAGGGATGTTTGTACATATCTAGTTCTGCAATTTAAAAGCAAATGTACTTTTATGGGAAGCTTGCCAAAGCTCCAGTTTCTACCATCTATTAAAAGGTCTAGCCTCAGGAATCATTTTTAAGTGTACATTTAGCTTTGCCACATCCTTCTGCCCTAATTCACTATCAGCTTCTACATTGGGTGAACTAATGGAAAAGAATTTTGAGAAAGAAGGAATAATTATTACCTCTCTACCTCCTGCAGTAACACAGAAGAAATAATAAAAAGAAGAGATGAAGGGATTTAAAAAAATAACAAAAATTCTCCCTTTCATTCTCCATAATAGGTTACTGCAGAAGAGTAGATCTTCCAAGATTAGATTTCCCTGAATCTGAGACATCCAATTATTCTGGCCTTTGCCTCAGGACACCCCGCCCCCCACCAAGCCAATTAAAAGTTGTTTGCATCTCTAAAGAAGGAATCAAAACATATTTTCCATAGGTCAATACTTTTCTGAACTAAATGTTGTAGATATCATTAAATTGATTCTGAACTCAAAGAAACTACTTTAGTGACTCCCTGAATTATACCCTACTAATAATGCATATATTGATAGATATAAAGAGCTCTGCCCCCCAAGAGATTAGGTTATCTATTTTATGCTTTGTTAATTTGAACATTTTATATTTATATAATTATTCTTTCATTTCATTTAAAATTTAGGTTTTATTGGTATATAAGTAGGCAAAATAATTCCAAATAATATCTATTATGACTTCTTTATTTGTCGTGAATCCCATTTTCTCATGTATAAATCTTATACTTTGATTTTCTTTAGTTTTTGATTATTTTCAATTAATTTTCATCCATATGCACATGTATATTTTTTAGTTGTAAAATTTCCTTCCACCCTCCCTTCCCACCCCCTCCCCTCAGTGGCAAATAGTCAGGTTAGTATTGTACATATATATTTTTGATAAACATGTTTTCGGATAAATCATCTTCAATATGAGGAATTAGGATTAAACTGAGATACTTAAGAGATAATTTTTATAAAGTGTTCATCAGCTTCTGAAGGGTTATTTGCCTGTGTATGGGTGTTTTGTTTGTTTTAGTTTTGTTTTTCTTCCTCTGGATTGGGATAACATTGTCCATAGCAGTTCTATTAGGGTTATTCTAACTCTCTGAGCTGCTGAGAGGAACTGCTTCCATCAAGGTTGATCATCTCACAGTGCTGTTAATGTGTACATTGTTCTCTTGGTTCTACTCCCTTCACTCAACATCATATCCTGTAACTCATTCCATACTTCTCTAGAGTCTGACCATTTATGGTTTCTTATAGAACAATAGTATTCCATAGTATTAATGTATCATAACTTGTTTAGTCATTCCCCAATTGATGGGAATCCCCTCAATTTCCAACTCTTTGTCATTACAAAAAAAAACTGCTAGGAATATTTTGGAACATGTAAGATTATTCCCATTTTTTATAATTTCTTTTGGATATAGATCTAGAATTGGAATTTCTAGGTCAAAGGGTATGAACAGTTTTATTGCTATTTGGGAATAGTTCCATAATGTTCTCCAGAATGGAGCTGGATCTGTTAACAACTCCACCAGTGGTTTTCTTTATTTTAAAAAATTAAATTAGTTAAATCTGATCTCAGACACTTAATTGCCTAGCTGTGTGACCTTGGACAAGTCACTTAAATAATTTTTAAAAATCAAATTAGTAAATGGTTTATTATTTGTGTATATATATATATATATATATATGTATTATGTGGGGGGATTATATATAGATATAGATATTTCTATATATGTGTCTAATGAATGTGACACCTTTTAGAAAAGGAATATTTACTTCAAATGGTATAATAACAATGCTGCCCCCAATAAACAGAGGACATAATTCACCTCCCCTCACACCTCAGACCTTGGGGAGATGAAGTGAAGGGGTTTAGGGTAAAAATTTAGTTTAATTCTCACAAAGTTTAGTGCTTCTTCCAAGTCCCAAGCCCTGCCTTAGGCTTGCATCCTAAGCAATTTGGTTCTTAAGGTTTTCATACTGAGCTGGCTAGCTGCACTACCCTACCTGCAGTACTGAACAGGACTTAATCATGACTTTAACTCCCCAATCCATGAGAATCCTCTCTGCCACCTGAAGCTGAGGATGAAAACATAAAATTGAAACAAATACTCACAGGCACATTTCTTGGATTTAGGGTAAAAGAGAGCTGAAGAAAAATTATACTTCCTCATTACCATTCTAGGTAATGAATATTTTTCTTACTGGGCACAGGAGATAGAATTCTGACAGGAATCACCAAAAATGAGTGCAACTGAAAAGATGGCAGTAAAAAAAAAAGAGAAAGGCAATGTTTAAAGATCAGCAGCTAAAAATAGGAGCTACTTCCAACTACAGGGTAGAGCTCCATGTTAATCAATTTGGGCATACTCAAGATCCCTCACTTTATACCACCTAAAGATTCCTTCTCAATATTAGGCTTTCAAAGAAGCCTAAATTATGTAGCTATCTCTTAATTTATTGATTCAATATTTCTCATTTCAATTTTAAGTTCATTTTAAATTTAGAATTTTTTTATTTTGTATTCATTTAAAAACACTCAGGTTTTTAAGAGTATTTTCCCTTTGCATGTCCATTCTATGTATGTATGTATGTATGTATGTATCTATCTATCTAATTATTTATAGAGAAAAATGATGGTTAAAAGACTTGCCCAAGTTCACACAATTAGTATGTGTCTGAAGTCAAACTTGAACTCAGGTCTTCCTGACTCCAAGGTCAGTGCTCTTTCCATTATACCACCTAGCTTCCTGAATGTAATTGATTTGTAATTTTTTTCTTTTGCTAATGAAAATGTTTAAAAACATACATTTCTGTTAAAGAACTACTTTGGTTATATATTAAACATTTTGCTATGATGTTTTATTGATGTCATTATCTTTCATGAAATTATCAGTTGTTTGTATGATGTGTCATTTTATTTACCAAATCACAATACTTCAGTTAGTCTCTAATTAATGTTTATCTCATCTTCAATAACCTTTACTGAGTATAATTTTCATTGAATTATGAGCAATGCAGAATATGTTCAAAAGTGATTCTTTTTCAGATGTTTCTAAGGTTTTATGCTTTAATGTAAAATCAATATTTATATAGGATATTTATATACTTGTATATATATATACTTAAATATACAATATTTATATGTGTTCAAATAATATCTATGTTTTTCTCTATTATTATTTGCTTATTGCCTGATAGCTATCATATCTTATTTTTCTACAATTCTTTTCAGATTCTTAAATTTTTCTTGTTTATTTTTTCATTCAATTTATGTTGAGTAAGCACCCCAGGGTTTCACATGGACTATTTGACTGAGCATTCTGAGCTTGTATTGGTCTGATCAGTCACAGTCAGACACACTGTAATTTGTTTCAGAGAAAATATCATTTTCTTCTTCTTTGATAATGAAGGACAAGAACCAACCATATTAAAGATCCTCGACAGTTTTAGTATGACTCCCCTTGAGCTTGTTTAACTTTTTCTTTAAATTTTCAAAGGCTATCTGATTCAGTGCATAGTTGTTAAATGTTGAAATTCATCCACTTTTTAGGATATCATGAGGATATTCAATTGCTTCCATCCAATTATAGCATACCCATTAATTTAATTATGATCTCTGAAGATTACTGTCAGCTCTATTTATCAGACTATATTCTCTATGCCATCTTCCAGTCTCTCATCTCCAACTGCCCACCAGATATCTTAAAATGGATGTCAGTTGTGTGTCAATGGATGTTATGATTAAAATTGAACACATTATCTTTTAATCCAAAATACTCTCCTTTTCCTATCCCTCCCATTACTTTCAAGCAACCATTGCTTCAGTCATTCATACCCACAACCTAAACATCATCCTGTCCTCCTCCTATAACTAACCAGCTGCTGACATTCTTCATACATGTCCCTTTCTTAACACTGCCAAGTCCCTTGGTGCAGATCCTCATTATGTGCCCCCTGCACTACTACAACAACCTGCTTCTGGATTTCTGTGTCAAATCTCTCCTCACTCCACTTCATTGTATACTCAGCTATCACATTAATCTTCCTGAAGTAGAAGTCTGACTTGTGAATTCAGCCACTACCTCCAGACCACCCCCCCAATTCTGTAAACTTTAGTGATTCCCTATTGCCTCCTCGACAAAATACTAAACTTTCTCTGTGACTTTTAAAGTCTTTAATAAAGTGAGCCTTTCCTGCTTTTCCAATTTTCTTAATTTTTTTCTCCTCCCACATACTTGTATTGTACTATTCAATGATATCTTTGCTATTAATAGCACACACTCTATCCCAATTCTGATTATGACTTTATCCCTCCTCATTTCTACCTCCTACCTTCCCTAGCTTCCTTTACTTTCAATTAATGTCACATCTTTCATAAGAAACCCTTCCTAGTACTTTAGTTTTACTATACTCCCTCTAAGATTATTTCTAATTTATCCTGTATGTAGTCTAGTTGTTTGTGTGTGGTTTCCTCTATTAACTATGAGCTTCTTCAGGGAGGGGACTATCTTTTTTCCTTTCCTTCAATATACCAAATTTAGTATAGTCCCTGTTTAACAATGCCTAGGTAATTCATTTATGAATGTTATCTTTTTTTTAAAATAAAATATGTATTGGGAGCAGTTAGGTGACTCAGGGGATAGATAACTGGACTTGGAGTAAGGAGGACCTGAGTTCAAATCAGATCTCAGGCACTTAATAATAACTTGCTGTATGACATTGGGGAAGACAGTTAACCTCATTGCCTTGCAATATCTAAAATAAAATATGTATTGACTATTGTTTTGTCTGGGATCCTGATTGCTACCCCTGATTTTTTTTTTTTAGCACAGCTTCAACTGAAAGCAAAATACAATTTGATTAATTTTATTTTTAACTAAGTTTCTTCTGTACTATCTAGAAACATCTCTTTGTCTCTCTCCCTTAAAAAAAATCTTTAATCCTTCCATCCCTACTACTTATACTCTTATCACTTTTTCTTTTTTTTTGGTTTTTGCAAGGCAATGGGGTTAATGACTTGCCCAAAGTCATACAGCTAGGTAATACAGAGTCATACAGAGGCTTTGAACTCAGGTCCTCCTGACTCTAGGGCCAGTACTCCATCCACTGTACCACCTAGCTGCCTCTGTCTTAAATTACTTTTGTCCTTCATAGATAAATCTACAATATATGTCTCCACTTTCTTTCCTCTAACTTTATTATAATAAAAATTTTTCTCACAACTTTTTATAATTTGGCTTCTAACCTCATCATTCCACTGAAACTGTTCTCTCCAAGGTAACATTGATCTATTTATTGCCAAAACTATTAAACTTTTTTAAATTTTTTATTCTCAAACCCTCAGTCTTGGACACTGTTGCTGACCCTCTTCTCTCTGATATCCTCTTTTCTAAAAGTTTCAAAAAACCATTCTCTCCTATTTCTTCTTCTACCTATCAAAGCACTCATACTTAGTCTTCTTTGCTGAATTTTTATCCAGATCTTCTAACCATAGATGGCTCATAGGATTCTTTCCTAAACCTTCTTTTCTTTCTCTATACTACTTTATATGGTTATTTCATTGATTTAATTTCCATTTAATTCTCAAATCTTCCTATACTGTCCTAATCTCTTCATGGATCTCCAGTTTCTCAACTCTAATTGCCTTTCAAACATCTCAAACTGAAAGTTCAATATATTTCTTAAACTCAACATTTCCCCAAATGATCTCATTACCATTCATTTTAAACCCACTTGCAAAGGGCAACACCATTTTCCTTTCCTTTAGCCTTATAATCTAGGGGTCATCCTTGCTCCTCACTATTTCTCACCCTTCCTTGTATAATCTGTTGCCAAGGATTATTTCATTTTCACAACATATCTAGAATCTGCCCCTTCTGTGATACTAATACTTTGATTCTTAGCCTAATACAATAACCTGCTGATGTGTCTCCCTGACTCATCTCCTTCTTCAATCTTATTTAGTGTCCATTCAGTCACCAAAAGAATTTTCTAAAAGTACAGATTCAACCACATCATCCCACCTTGTTTAATAAATTCCTGATGTTCCCTGTGACCTCCAGGATCAAATAAAAATTTATTCTTTGCTTGCCTTCTTTGCCCCATTCTACTTTTTTAGTTTTTTTGCACCTTGCTTCCATCATGCACTTTTTTAATTGATATTTTACTTTGTTTTCTAATTTCATGATATGAAAGTTTTTCAACATTTATCCTTCCACCTTCCATTCCTACTTCTCTCCTCAACAACATGCAAGTAAACATTGTTCATGTACATTTGTTTTTAATGTGTTTATATATTATTCATTTTGTATATGAAGAATTAGAGCCAAGGGAAAAGAATGAAAAACCATGGGATATGAAGGAAAAACAGAAGAGAGGTTTTTAAAAAGTGTGTTCACTTTTTAAATGTTTTTAGTGTTCATTAAGATTCTGTGATTATCTGGATGTAGATGGCATTGTCCATAACAAGTCTCCCAGGTTAGTTCTAGCTCTCTGAACTGTTGAATGGAGCTGCATCTATCACTCTCACAATGTTGCTGTTAAGTTTTTACAATATTCTCTTGGTTGCACTCCCTTTGCTCAGCATCAGTTCCTGTAATTCTCTCAATGTATCTTTATAGTCCAATCATTTCTGGATTCTTATAGAATGATATTTCTTCTATATTTCTTCTTAAACCATAACTTGTTCAACCATTTCTCAATTGATGAGCTTCCCATCACTTTCCAATTCTTTGCCACTACAAAAGAGTTGCTTTGACTATTTTGGAACATGTGGGATTTTTCCCATTTTTTTATGATTTCTTCTGAATATAAACCTAAAATTGGAATTGCTGGGTCTAAGGATATGATCAGTTTTATTGCTCTTTGGACATAGTTAGATATTGTTCTCAAAATGGTTGAATTAGTTCACAACACCAGCAGTGCATTAATGTCCCACTCCTCTGCAAAGTCTCTAACATTGATCATTTCCCTTTTTGTCATCTTAGTAAATATGATAGGTATGAAGTACTACTTCATAGTTGCTTTGATTTATATTTTCCTATTCAATATGATTTAGAGCATTTTTTCATATGATTGTAAAAAGCTTTTTATTTGTTTGAAAATTTATCAATTGGGGAATGACTTATAACTTTATAAATTTAACCTAATTCTCTGCATATTTTGGAAATGAGATCTTTATTAGAATCTCTAGCAGTAAAAATTGTTTCCCAGATTTCTGTTTTCTTTCTAATCGTGTCTGGTATTGGCTAAGAAATACAGTAGTGGATCAATGGAATAGCCTAGGTGCAAAAGATTCAGTAGGAAACGATTATGGTAATCTGCTTTTTGATA